>NC_140539.1:243953-259835 GCF_057382185.1 Mchenga conophoros | reverse complement strand
CCAGTCTTGTTAATGATCTCACTGAGGGGGTTCAGGCCTATGCAGAACAGCAGTGGGGACAGAGCATCTCCTTGGTAGATCCTCTGTCCCCACTATATATATATATATATATATATATATATATATATATATATATATATATATATACACAACAAATATTTTGGTTAAATTCTAACTTCTTTTGTGTTATTTACTTTAATGGAAGTGGGTTTAACTCTTTTTGGAGGAACTACATTCCTTCCTGGGTATGTTGCTGTTCACCTCCTCTCCGTTTGAAGTCAATAAACTATGAAGGATGACTCATTTGAAGCTAATGCTGTTTTGAATGTACCCCATTTGAATCTAATGTGTTTCAAAGCATGTGTCCTTTGAAGTCGAAACTTGTCCCCCTCTGAGGCCACACGTCTCAGAATTTGTCCTCTCTGAAGTCAATGCGTGTCCCATTTGGAAGTCAATGCTTGTTAAAAGATGGATACTAAAGGCTGAATGCATAGCTGAGTAATAGTCTTTGGTTTGTTGGCTTCTAAACACCGGTCGCTAACTTCTCTTCGATCAGGGAGTTGTTTTCTGTTCTCAATCTCTCACTGTTGTCATTGAGATTATGGTGAAATTGAAAGTTTAACCGTATGCATGGGTCTGTACATTTATATGTTAAACAGACTGAATCCTGTATTTGAGATACTGTAAATGTAGTGCTTTCAGCTGTGTCTTCTGTTGTTATTACAATATTTGCTTTACATTATACAATGAACAATACAGTCAAACTTCAGATTATGAAAGAGGATTTTTTAGATATAAAACAATGTATATAAAACACAAAGCGCTATTCATCTAAAAATTTGTGGACCGTGTATATTTAACAAATTCATGTATATGTATGTATACTCTATGTTTGTTCAAATAGTCCTTTACAAAACCTTTGTTTGTACTTTCTGATACATCTATCTATCTATCTATCTATCTATCTATCTATCTATCTATCTATCTATCTATCTATCTGTGTGTGCGTATATAGTTATTTACTCTAACTTTTTTCTTTTTCTTTTTTAAAAACATATTTCTTTTTCTAATTAAGAAACCCTTATTTATTTTAACACCTTTTAGACACCAATATTTTCTTTTCTCTTTTTCATATTTAAATTCTGCAATGCAATTTTCAATAATTGGTGATCACATACCTATTTCACATTTTACCCTTTCTTCTTACAAGGTAAAAACACTTTGGAATACAGAATGATTTATCTTGTTGGGACTGTGGAGGTACTGAAATCTCATGAAATATATAAGAAGCTCATGTTACATTCTGTTTTTAGTCATATATGTTGCAATGGTTCAACCTCTCCTTTCAGTTTTATGAATAATGGGGTTTTTTTGTGTGTAGCACAGAAAAGGTCTGCAGATGTGTAACTGTAATTCATTTTGATTTTGTCAGTTTGTGTTTCCAACAGCAGAGTTGCTGTTGTGTGTGCATATGAACATCTGTACAGAATATATACTGCATGCAGTACGCGTGCATACATTTCTGCATATACAGTGCTTAACAAGTTTATTAGACCACCATCCAGCTTAAGTTTATATCACAGTTGGCCTAAATTAACAGTATTGCTATCTCTGTGGATTTAATATGAGGTGAATTATCTGTGCCAGTGACTTTGAAGAAGGAACTTTGTTAATTGCTGGTTTCTTAATGAAACATATATTTGCACACAGCTGTAATGGTGATTAGAGCAGGAAGCAGAGGAGACACTCAAAGGTAAAAGGAGAAGTAAGCAACAAGAAGCAGACCCAAGGAGGAAAATAATGGAAGATAAATAAAAGATTGCTTGGAAGAATAAATTCTGTGCCCTTTTTGGATGTTTTCTCTCTCTCACACCCTCACTTGCACACTTTCTGTCACATCCCTACACAGAGACACAAACTCTTTTCACCCTTTGATTGCACACACCAGGGCCTGCATATCTGTTCTGACATGAGGGTATTGTTAGGAGAAGGTGGTTAAAAGATAGCAGAGAGCAAGGGAGGAAAGAAACAGCCAGACAGAGAGACAGACAAAGTAAAAAGAGAGAATGAGGCAGTGTAACAAGTTATATTGCAGAGAGGTATGCCATATCTTGTCACATCTTCACCATAGCTTCATCGGAGGGAAAAGCAGAAAAAAATGTTTTCCCAAGGTAATTTTCCCAGATGCTTCAGAGCAAATGGTATTTTCTAAGTAAGAACAAGTGAATTAAAGGAAAACAAATACAACAACAGTAGCATCCGTGTTGTAAACAATAATCTGTTTCTGTGTCCCAGCAGAGCTGCGCCCTGCACCTCCCTTGTGCCTGCTTTGACTGTGGCCATTTGAAAACAAACAAATCTATTTTGCTTCTTGCGTATTTCTGTGGCCCGCTGGGATGAGCCAGACTGCTGTGCATTTTTTTTCTAATGTTGCTTGCACATATCTGCTTCCTGTCTTTCTTCCACTTTACTCCACACACAGCAGCATAGGTACACTTACTTACATGTTTATTATGACAACAAGTAGATATTCCTCTCACCGTGCACTGAAAACAATGATGTCTACATGCGTCAAGGCAACAGCAATGTTGGCTCGTACTGTATATTTATGGATTCGGTTCTCAATTGGCTCCTTGTGGGCAGGGGAGGGACAATCAGCATCTTTCTCCTTACAAACTCCTCCCAAAGATTTATATTTGGGAATTTGGTTTGTGAATATTGTGGAAAGTAATGTCTCTCTTTTATAATTTCTCTACTAATGTGCACTGAACTGAACTCTGATATATGTTAACAGTTGCTTGCTTGCTGAGCACAAACTATTTTCAGTCCTGATTATATTTATGCATCTGGTCTCCCTTCACTTTACTCATTTAATTCGAAATTTCTTTGAAAACTCATGATTATTATTTGGTTAACTTTTAGTGTACATTAAAGAAACACAGGCATGGGACAAATTAAAGGAAAAATTTGAACCCTTGAGAATTATATCAGATCATCTGGCTCCACTTCAATTTTGGATATATATATATATATATATATATATATATATATATATATATATATATATATATATACCTTCTTCTATCTTCTTCTCCTGCCTGGCAGCTCCATGTTCAACATCCTTAGTCCAATGTATCCACTGTCCCTCTTCTGCACATGTCCAAACCCTCTCAGGCTTACCTGTCTAACTTTATCTCCAAACAACTCAACCTGAGCTGTCCCTTTAATATTCTAATCTTGTCCATCCTGGTCACTCCCAGTGAACATCTTAACATCTTCAACTTCAGCTCTGCCAACTGTCTTTTTGTCACTGCCACCATCTACAGACCATACATCATAGCAAGTCTCAGTTTCATCTTGCAAATCTTTGTTTTGATTCATTGCTAACCTTCTGTCAGAAATCACCTCTGTCACTCTTCTTCACCAACACCAACCTTCTCTTGTGCACGGTCGATTGTTTTAGATGGCTGACCTTAGATATTTAAACTCATCCACCTTCACTATCTCTGTTATCTCTCACTTATACATCACCCCGATGTTCTTCCCTCTTCTTGGAGTATGTGCTCACTGCAGCCGTTTCCATCTTTTTTGCAAAAATTTACTACCATTTGTCCTTCTGCTTTTATCTCCCTAACACCATAACTACCCAACATGTGCATGGAAGTCTGCTCTAAACACCACGCTCTCTCCCCTGGCGGCACTCTTTATCACTTCATCCAACTTGCTCCTGCTTTTCTTTTGACATCCAGCTTGTGTAGGATACATGCTGACAATACTCAACATCACACCTTCAGTTTCCAACTTCAAACTCATGATCCTGTCTGACACTTCTTCACCTCTTGAACACCATTCACATAGTCTTCCTACAAGATTCCTACTTGATTTCTCTTGCTGTCTACATCACAGTAGAACAATTTGAATCCACCTCCAATGCTCCTGACCTTGCTTCCCTTTCACCTAGTCTCCTGCACACATTTTCTAACAGTATATCCAGTGGCTTGCAAAAGTATTTGGCCCCCTTGAACTTTCCCACATTTTGTCACATTATAGCCACAAACAATCAATTTTATTGGAATTCCACATGAAAGACCGATACAAAGTGGTGTACACGTGAGAAGTGGAACAAAAATCATACATGATTCCAAACATTTTTTACAAATAAATAACTGCAAAGTGGGGTGTGCGTAATTATTCAGCCCCCTTTGGTCTGAGTACAGTCAGTTGCCCATAGACATTGCCTGATGAGTGCTAATGACTAAATAGAGTGCATCTGTGTGTAATCTAATGTCAGTACAAATACAGCAGCTCTGTGACGGCCTCAGAGGTTGTCTAAGAGAATATTGGGAGCAACAACACCATGAAGTCCAAAGAACACAGCAGACAGGTCAGGGATAAAGTTATTGAGAAATTTAAAGCAGGCTTAGGCTACAAAAAGATTTCCCAAGCCTTGAACATCCCACAGAGCACTGTTCAAGTGATCATTCAGAAATGGAAGGAGTATGGAACAACTGTAAACCTACCAAGACAAGGCCGTCCACCTAAACTCACAGGCCGAACGCAAAAATGCAAAACGCTATGTGTGGCGGAAAACTAACACTGCACATCACTGTGAACACACCCTCCCTACTGTCAAATATGGTGGTGGCAGCATCATGCTCTGGGGGTGCTTCTCTTCAGCAGGGACAGGGAAGCTGGTCAGAGTTTATGGGAAGATGGATGGAGCCAAATACAGGGCAATCTTGGAAGAAAACCTCTTGGAGTCTGCAAAAGACTTGAGACTGGGGCGGAGGTTCACCTTCCAGCAGGACAACGACCCTAAACATAAAGCCAGGGCAACAATGGAATGGTTTAAAACAACAAACAATGGCCCAGTCAAAGTCCAGATCTAAATCCAATCGAGAACCTGTGGCAAGATCTGAAAACTGCTGTTCACAAACGCTGTCCATCTAATCTGACTGAGCTGGAACTGTTTTACAAAGAAGAATGGGCAAGGATTTCAGTCTCTAGATGTGCAAAGCTGGTAGAGACATACCCTAAAAGACTGGCAGCTGTAATTGCAGCAAAAGGTGGTTCTACAAAGTATTGACTCAAGGGGCTGAATAATTACGCACACCCCACTTTTCAGTTATTTGTAAAAAATGTTTGGAATCATGTGTGATTTTCGTTCCACTTCTCACGTGTACACCACTTTGTATTGGTCTTTTACGTGGAAATCCAATAAAACAGATTCATGTTTGTGGCTGTAATGTGACAAAATGTGGGAAAGTTCAAGGGGGCCAAATACTTTTGCAAGCCACTGTATAAACAGATCAGCTGTCTGTACATAGTATCCATATTTAGTCAATGAGTATGTGCCCTTGGATTGATAATGAGTCCGAAACACATTTTTGTGCAGGAAAAGAACATTTGCATGAACATATTTGTAAATGAGGCCCAATATAGCTACCTATTGTTCTCAATCATACTGTATTACTGAACTCACTCCGCTTACCATAGTAATCCCTACATTTAAAGCTCCTACTCTCACCTCCACACTCCTACCCTTTCCTCTCTCTTGTTGCCTCGAAACATACCTTGCTCTTCTGAGCTTCCTTTGTCTTTGGCCAAATGTAGCACAGTGCTCTGTAGGCCAACAACACTGGAGGTGGTTGTTGTTAACCTGGGCATCTACTGATCTGGAGATCCATTTGTTGGCTCTATAGTAAAGTAGTTTTCAGCTTTGTATATCAAGTAATATGTTGCTGGAAGAGAGACACATTCTTTTGGGTTTGTGTCAGTAAGGGAATTTTGTGTAAAATTCTTGTGAAGCTACCAGCTGTGGTGAATAGTGTTACGTTTTTAGTCTAGGCAAGTAATTAAACGCAACAAGAAGTTTGCCCATTCACACCCCACCCAAGCAAGAACACCAACAATGATACCTTTTAAAGTGCTAAGCAGCCATTTATTTACTTCGGCAGTGAGCAATGCCAAAAATAACAAACAAAACTCCCTCGTGGTCCCTACGCTTCCCTACACAAAAATGAAAAAAAAAACCAAACAAAAGACAATTCACTTACCTAGCTTTCTAATGAAAAAACAGGAGAAAACTTATTCAACAAAAATGGCTTCTCACGCCTACTACGCTGCTGCAGTGAAGGATATATACAAAGTGAACAAAGCGTACAATCGCTACTTGACAAATCTATTTACAGCTATTTACAAAATGGACATAATAACGCCAGACATACACACGAAAACTCTACACTGCAGTAAATCAACACACAGGTTCTTGGTTAAGTGGTGGCGGTTCGGGGAGAGGGGCCAGGTGGCTGTCATCCGGTAGTTAAGTACTGGAGGTGATCCATCAATTATCCAATCCGAGGATAGGCAGAGATTCCACCCAGATACCTAGCAGCCACGCCCAGGTGTCCACCTCCTAGGAGAGAAAAGGGGAAAGATACCCACAGCCATCCTCTGGTGGGAGGAGTAACACAAAACAAACACATCACTGGATCATAACATTTCCCCCCACCCAAAAAAAATCAAACATTTAACCCCACACAAAAATGTTTGATTCAAGACCTAGAGAGGGCATCAGCCATGACATTCTCTAAGCCCTTTTTGTATCGGACTTCAATGTTGAAGTCCTGGAGGAGTAAGGACCAGCGCATAAGGCGCTGGTTGCTGTTCTGCATCCGAGTTAGGAACTGGAGAGGGTTGTGGTCAGAGAACACGACGGTTGGAACAGGACTGGATCCAAGGTACACTTCAAAGTGCTGCAAGGCCAGCAATAAGGCTAAGGCTTCCTTTTCGATCTTGCTGTAATGCAATTGGTGTTTTAGGAATTTTTTGGAAAAGAAACAGACTGGATGGTCAATGCCATTTTCATCCTCCTGCAAAAGCACTGCCCCAGCCCCCAAGGCACTGGCGTCCACCTCAAGCTTGAATGGACGTGCGAAATCAGGGGCAGCCAGCACAGGAGCACTACAAAGGAGAGCTTTGACAGCTTCGAAAGCAAACTGACATGTCTCAGACCATATAAATGGTGATTTTGGACTGGCAAGACTGGTTAACGGGGCTACTACCTCAGAGAAGTTCTTGCAGAATCCACGATAATAACCTGCCATGCCTAGAAAACGCCGCAGCTCCCGACGGGTCTGCGGAGCTGGGAAATCTAATATTGCCTGCACTTTCACAGCAACAGGGAGGACCTGACCCTGTCCGACTTGTTTCCCCAGGTAGGTTACAACAGCCTTTCCAAACTCACATTTAGCCAGGTTTAGTGTCAGAGAGGCATCACGCAGACGGTCAAATATTTCGCTAAGGGTTTTGAGGTGTTCAGTCCAAGTGGATGAATAGGCAACTATATCATCCAGATACACTTCACAATTTCTGACTCCATGTAGCACAGTGTTCATCAGCCGCTGGAAGGTGGCTGGGGCATTCCGTAGCCCGAACGGCATGACGGTATACTGCAAAAAATGGTCAGGCGTAACAAAGGCACTGATTTCGGATGCACGGTCCGTTAACGGAACCTGCCAGTATCCCTTTAGGAGGTCAAGCTTGGTCACGAAGGTTGCTGATCCAACACGGTCGACCAAGTCATCCATGCGTGGGAGTGGGAAAGAGTCTGGTTTTGTAACAGCATTTACTTTTCGGAAGTCATTACAGAAACGGGAGGTTTGATCGGGTTTTGGGACGAGAAGTGATGGTGAGCTCCAAGAGCTATTACTGGGAAGAGCAAAACCATGGTCGAGAAGATACTGGACTTCCTGCTGCATTATGGCGCGCTTAGTGGGATTTACTCTGTAGGCATGTTGCTTGATGGGCTTGTGATCACCCACATCAATATCGTGACTTAGCACATGCGTTTGAGTGGGGATATCACCGAAAAGAGTTGAGTAATTTTTAATGAGCTCACGGACATCGGATTTTTCGGGATCAGACAGATGTGCTAAATAGGCATCCAAGTCAGCCAAGATTTCAGAGTTCCTAAGACACACACCAGAGACAGAGCTGTGCCTATCCTCCAACCCATCATCGCAGGGACTATATAAGGGTTGAGAGACGGACACCGACACAATAGGTAACACAGCAGGTGACAGACTAGAGCGTTCGCGATCAATGTATTCCTTCAACATGTTGATGTGACAGACGCGACTTTTCTTCTTACGATCAGGGGTTAACACAACATAGTCAGTTTCACTTAGTTTGCGCTCAATGACATACGGACCGGAAAACTTTGCCTGCAGGGGTGAACCAACGACAGGCAAGAAAACCAACACGCGATCACCTGACCGAAACATCCGTGCTACAGACTTTCTTTCAAAGTGGGTTTTCATGCTAGCGCGCCACGAGCAAAGTCACAGGCATTATGCAGCCTCTCTTTAAACAAACTAACATAGTCCAGAATGTTTTCTTTTGGACGATGTCTATCTGAGAGAAATCTCTCTTTCAAAAGACATAGCGGACCGCGCACCGTGTGGCCAAAAACTAAATCAGCTGGACTGAACCCCAAAGACTCCTGGCATGTCTCCCTGACGGCGAACAATAGCAGTGGCAACCCCTCATCCCACTCACGGCCAGACTCAGTGCAAAATTTGCGAAGCATGTTTTTCAGAGTTTGGTGGAACCTTTCTAATGCACCCTGACTCTCCGGGTGATACGCGCTGGAAGTGTGATGGGTGACACCGAGCTCTGTCATGACCTGGGCAAAGATTTTAGACATAAAGTTTGTGCCCTGATCCGTTTGGATACGTTTAGGCAGTCCAAAGGTAGAGAAGAACTTAACTAGTGCTTTCACAATCCCACGGGTTTTTAACGAGCGCAACGGGATGGCCTCAGGATAACGGGTGGCAGTACACATCATGGTGAGTAGGTATTGGTTTCCGGACTTTTTTTTTGGAAGAGGACCAACGCAATCAACGATAACATGTTCAAAAGGTTCCCCAACGACTGGGATGGGTTTTAACGGCGCAGCTGGAATCACCTGATTTGGTTTACCGGCAAGCTGACATGTGTGGCACGAGCGGCAGAATCTTACAACATCAGATTTGAGACCAGGCCAGAAGAAGTAACGGAGGACACGGTTGTATGTTTTTGTGATTCCCAAGTGACCGGACATGATGTGGTCATGTGCTAAGCTTAGGACCTGGGGACGGAATGACTGCGGAACAACGATCTGCTGCACTCCCTCATGTGTGCAGCCAGAACTGGGAGTCCAGTAGCGCATCAGCACCCCATCCTCAATGAGGTAAGACGCAGATTTCCCACTCTTAGGCTCTGTCACATAAGCCCAACAAGATGACAAGCTCTCATCATTTTTCTGGGCTTCTATGAGCGTTTCTTTATCTACTGACAGTGTCATAGCTTCCTCATCAGCCTGAAGCTCTACAGAAACGGGGGCACTTTCACAGTCGGGTCGCAAGCTTGTTGGATCTGAATCACTTAAGAAGGAGTCGCTAAGATCCACCAAGTCTCCATGTTTGCGTGCCTGCGCACGTGTCACAGCACACACAGGAAACAACGGAGCAGCGTTTGGGGTGGCGAGATCAAAACCCCCATTGTCTGTAAGTGGTGCTTCAACTACCTCAGGCAACGGGAAAACTTTGCAGCCGGCTAGATCGTTTCCCAGGATGATGTCAATGCCTGCAACCGGTAACTGGGGTCGCACCCCAAGTTTAACCTCACCCGACACAAACTGAGACGAAAGCTGCACAAAGTGTAAAGGCACACGTATTACACACATCCTAACTCCCCAGGCTAACACATCAGCACCACAATAGGATTGAGCTGAGAACGGTAAGACCCCCTCACGAATGAGCGACTGTTTTGCACCAGTGTCCCGCAAAATACTAACAGGAACCCTCTTTTCTTCTCCCATCAATGAAACAAAACCGTTTGACACAAAAGGCTTGAACTCTTCATCTACTTTATCCTTCTGAATTACAGTCACATCTTCTAATGCATGAGGTTTGGTCTGTAGGAGGTTTATTGGGGAAGGAGATGTACCCTTCCTGATCTGTTCTTTTCTTTTCAGAACGGGACAAGCAGCAATGAGGTGTCCCTGCTTATGGCAAAAATAACACTCTCTATTGTCAATGAATGAGGTGGTGGTACGGCGGGTGCTCTTTGGAGACCAGATATGTGGGCTAACGGAGGTCTGTGGGCTGTGAACAGGGAATGAAAACACCGCTTTGTGTGTCAACACAAACTCATCAGCCTGTACAGCAGCAGCGGCGAGAGTCGTAACCTTCTGTTCATTTAAGTAGGTTACCACTTTGTCTGGGAGTTGACTTTTAAACTCTTCTAACATCACCAACTCACGCAAGTCATCTAATGTTTTTACTTTTGTAGCATGACACCACTTATCAAATAGAGTTTTCTTTTCTCTGGCAAACTCCACATAAGTCTGGTTGGCACGCAGGACAGCAGCTTTCACAATGTCATAGTCCAAACTGTCCTCCAGTGAAAGAGCGGTGCATACCTCTTGAACTTTCCCCACCAATTTGCATTGAAGTAAAAGAGACCATACATTCTTTGGCCAGTGTAGTGCACCTGCAATGCGCTCAAACACTGTGAAATAAGAGTCTACCTCAGTTTCTCTAAATGCTGGCACTAATTTGATGTGTCTACTTACATCAAAGCTGTCTTCCGGCTTAGGGGACGGTGACTGCGGGGATGGTGACTGCGGAGCTGACCGAGGTGTAGGAGGACTGGCAGATACAGAGGCTCCCCTCTCTATCCCCAGAGCCCTCACCCTTAAGTGCATAGCTTCCACCTCCACCTGCTGCTTTTTTAACTCCACTTCCTTTATGCGCAGCGTTAACTGCAGCTCTTCCGCAGAAAGGCTAGGTTGAGAAGGGAGATTTTTCAGTGGGGCAGGAATACCAGCAACAGCCCCCAGCTCGACGCCTTCTGCAGGACCCGGCTCACCAAACAACCCCCTTTCATTCAGTTTAAGACACAGGAGCTCTTTAAGCTCTTTTTTCTTTGCATTCAATGGCACAGTCACATCAAAGAAATTGGCAATAAGAATGAGGTCAGCCTTTTTACACCTGTCCAACTTTTCTTCAGTTGGGCCTAAAGTGAAATCCTCCAACTTAAATTCCATTTTAACACACACCCACCCACACAAGAAAAAACTGCCAACCAGAAAAGTAGAGTCAACCAAGAACACAGACAGCTGACCCGCGACAACAGCCACGAACAAAGAACAAACAAAAAGAACAAACCAAAAGAACACACCAAAAGAACCACAGAAAAGACGAGCCCCCAAAGGACCTGAGAGTAACTTTCCTATTCCTGATAATCCACATTTTCTATTTGGTAAAGATCTTACTCCAGATTCACTTCCTTACACAATCCTGCTAATACAGCCAGGCTTGGGAGTGACACTAGGAGTTCACTGACTTGTGCACCCCGACACCCAGTGTTGCTTGTCCGATCTGCACACAGACTGAAACGTTGATAAGTAGGATTGCACAGTTGTCTTGTGAGAGTTACACAAGAACCAGTCTGTTACAGGAAAAATGATTCTATGTTTCTTTACCTTCTTTTAAATGTGCAAGCATGCCCTTTTGTCTATGGTTAGATTAGTTTAGAATTATCTTTTTAGACTTTCTCAGCAAAGACATACTGTTTTGGGACATATTGTTTTAGATTGTTTTATCTCTCACAGCTTTCTCCCAGCTCTCTGCTGACGAGACTAGCGCCACATATGGAGTTGTTTATTTTATCTGTTTTGTATTTTCTTATCCTGTTCTCACTGTCTTTCCTATAAAAAGTGCCCAGCCTCTGTACACGTTGTGAGTTGTTCTGAACAGCTTACCCGTGTGCACGTTAAAGCATAAAAAGTGATCTTGTCTCATTGTGTCTTTATTTCTCCTGGGTCTTTTACAGTTTTCCCCCAACATTTCTTGGTCCTTCGACAGCCGGAGCGCCTCCATCGTGTCCCATCTCCGTGACCAGTCCACGTTGTTCGTCTGTCGACAGCTCACACACCAGGTGTGTGATAAAAGTCCAAGAGCGTTTAAATTCGGGTCTTGGCCAACGTCTTAGAAAGCGACCCACGGTGGTGGGACCCGATCGAGGTGGACGAGGTGGCGACACTGACCAGGTAGATACAGACACACTGACACAATCTTGCGTAAAAGCGCATTTTGAATTCAGGGAATTTAAAATAGCGGAAGTAGCTCGTCGACTGGTAGCTCTGGGAGCTCGTCGACTGGTAGCGTAGCTCGTCGACTGGTAGCTCTGGGAGCTCGTCGACTGGTAGCTTTGGAGCTCTGGGTAGCTCCCCCAGCTGGGTCTAGACTGGGTCTAGGGAGTAAGTAGCTCTGGGAGCTCCCCTTATCATAAGGGTTCTGGTCGCGCGCGCGTCGAAGCTGTGAATGTGAATGTGTGTGTGTGTGTGTATTGTTTTAATTAATGGAGCAAGCTGAATTTTCACGGTCCAATAAGAGACTGAGCTGCTCCTACTGTGTTTTTCTTTTACTGCTATTCACTGACGTGCTGGTGAGTTGAGAGAACGGTCGAGTTCCGTCTCGTAAAGTTCACACCGCTTTTGGAAATAGTCCGAAAGTAGAAGGGCGTGTGAGCAACCACTCTCGTCTCTAATACCAGCGAAGGTGATAGCAGCTGTATTGTGTATATATTACTTAAACAAAAATAAGTAAATACATAAATAAGATGGGTAATCAAGCAAGTGAAATTAAAACTCACTCCTGCTGACGAGCAGTGGTGAGAAAAGAAAAGTCCAGACGCCGGACAAAAACAGTGTCTGTAAACTGAGAGATTTAAGAAAACAAAATATAAACAGTCAGAAGAACAGAACTCAACTCCCAGTTTAGTAAAACCAGAAGACGAGACACTGTGCAGTTCCCACAATCCTTTTAGTAAACCATCACTCACTCCTGCAGCCGCATCTGCAGCAGCACCCATATCAGGAAGAACATAATAATCCCTTATTAAGTGAAAACTAGAGATCACAGTAGTTTTGTAGTAGTTTAAAAGGGTTGAAAACAGACCCCACTGAGTAGATATAAATATAAAAAGTACGAAATAAAGATGAACAAAGGGAAAGTTACAGTAGAAATTATCTTTAGAGTATTTGAAATTAATAATAGCAAGGATAACAACCTGTAAAGTGATATTAACAATGAAACACAGTTGGCATGATGACCATGCCCAGCATGTATAAAATGAATATAAAGCAAATAATTCACACGAAAATATTTTAATAAAATAAATAAGGTATATTAAGGCTGTGTCATTGTTCAGCCAAGGACAGTGTGTGAAAAGGTAACTGTCTCCACCCTGGGAAAAGGATGATTCTGCAGGTCATCTGAAGCCCTTGATGGATACAAAATAAAATATAAATAATATATTATAATAGAACTGCCTGGTCCGCCATGCAACAGAGAGAACAAATGTGACCGCAGATTGGATGAATTCTAAATTATCTGTTTGCTGAATAAGATGATCCTAACTAACAAATTGGCTCAGGAGTAGTATAGTGGTACACACTGATAAAATATTATAATATGCTATTGCTGTTATATAAGACAAAGAGGATAATATTAACAATGACATAATATTAATATGAAGAGGCACCTTAATCGGTTATGATGTGAGGTGGATAAGCAGTAGTCTGCATCAAGCTTAAGGTTTGCTAAAACTCAGTGTAATGACATGTGAGATGAAGACAATACAGAGAATAACTAAACTAATGAAGTGCATAGAGGCACTTGACCAGCTTGAAACCTATCATCCTAGAATGACACATTGCTGAGATATAGAGCACACCTATAATAACAACCAATAAGCAAAACCCTGTAGACAACAGCTACAACTACAGGATTGAGAAGCTGAATTAAATATGTAGACACTGCTAAGCTGATGAGCATGTTACACATTTTCTTTTCTTTTTATTTATTTGTTTCTTTTAGAGCAGAAGCTGCTGTAACACACCCAAAGAAAGACTCTAGGTCTGACCAACCATTTCAGTCATGGGCAAAAAGATGTCAGTCAATAAAATTCTAAAAGATAATTTATTGAAAAAAAATATATCAAGAGATAAAAGATAAAACAGTCCAGTGTCCCACTTAAGAATTGTACAAAAACACACAGTCCCAAGGCCAGAGCCAGCTATGCCACACAGCCAAGTTGCACTCCACATGTTGCCTTTAACAGGGTTAGAAGTTGTCCTTGGAGACCCACCACCCTGCAAGCATATAGTCAGTGGTCACTCAAGCCTCTGCAACTCTGCTGCCTTTAGGCTGTGGCATATAATAGGCCCTGGCCTGCACAGAGAGACAAAACGACACACTTAATATAAAATTCATAGGGCAAAACCCATCCATCCCAAACATATCTGATTTCATCACATTACATACCTGCACAGAGAGACAAAACAACACAGCAGTGTTCTTAGTGTGGGCTATAAGTAGACCAGTGTATCAGTGCAATCAAGTACACCTGCCTCTAATTAGTCCAACCCCATTCCAGCCATTGGCTCACCAAAAATGTGACAACCACAAAACCACTCCCAACCCAGTGCAACTTCACACAATAATATGGAGCTGAATTAACACAGGCACATTAGTCTACCATGTTACAAGCTGCATGCTATTACAAGCCAACATATGCAGACTTCTGCCTTGTTCGGGTGGCAGCATTTTTCTTTTTTCTTTTGTGTCCTGACACGTTTATGTTTTTTGTTTTTGTTTGATTATTTTGTTGGTTTTGGAAACGAATTTAAACGAACTTGTGACAATACTTGAGAATCACAGTGACACATAGTGATTAGGCATATGATTGAAAAATGCCTAGGTTTAGAGCTGTGAGCTATGAGCTGTGAGCAATGCAAAGTTAAATATATATATTTGTATAAATGGGAAACAACCCTAACTTGAAAGTTTGAAATGTGTGAGATCCATGAATTGTTTGAAGAACTAGAAATTATCTAAAAATGCCTTAAGTGAAAATGTAGAGTTGCATCTATTCTCCCAAACCAAAAAAAAAAAAAAAAAAAAAAAGGAGAAGAAGCATTCTGTAACTTAGAAATAAGGCTGACGTGTTGACAACAGACTAAAACATTAATTCGCAGGTGGCTATCAGGAACAGAGAGGCGAGCAAAGTCACAAACACCAAGGCTGCAGACAGCCACGCAGAAACAGCAGATAACATAGAGACAACGCCTGCTAGAACCGTGGAGAGGAAGGTCACTTCACACGAGATTGTAGGAGTAGGCCACAGAGAAATAATGCAAAACAGTTTTGAGGCAGCCACTTAAACTGACAGTTTTCAAAGGACAAATTAGTTGTAAAGTCAGCTTCAGGCCACACAACTGTACAACAATTAACTGCCCCTTTAGAACTAGTACATACAGCAAGTGGCCGCAGGTGCTTTATTAAATGCATATATGACCCATCGTGTCCAGTAAATTTGCTAGGTAGAGACGCTCTGACAAAACTTAAGATAGCAGTCATGCCATTCTTTTCTGGTATTACACCTGAGTGCATGCTAAATGACACCCGCCACATCCACTTTCCAGAAACCGACCGAGTATCACAACATTCTGAGATTTAAACAAACTCCAGGCCCAGATCCACCTTATGATCAGCAAGTGTGGAAGCTAGGAGAACAGCATTTGACCTTACAGCACAGGCCGAAATTGTGTAGGTTACGCAGTAACCACAGATAGTAAAATAATAGAAGCAAAACCACTTTCTTCTTCATATTCTGCACAGAGCGCTGAGCTGTCAGCTGTGATTTGCGCATGTGAAATACACAAAGATAAACAAATAACCATTTATATAGACAGCCAGTATGTTTTCTCTGCTGTGCATCATTTTGCAAAAAATCTGGAAAACCAGAGGAATGATTACACCAACCGGAAAA
>NC_140539.1:196044-243853 GCF_057382185.1 Mchenga conophoros | reverse complement strand
AGCTGAGTTAGTTTTCAGAAATAGTAACTGGGCTGTGTTTTATTAGTGCTTTTCTACTCTGCTTGAGCACTCAAATCTCTTTATGCAACATGTCTCATTCACCTATTCAAATAAAATGGGTGAATACAGGCCCTTTTTTCTATGGGTTTCTATAAAGCAGTAACATGCACATACTCACTCTACATCATGCACATTGGGATCAAGAACACATTGCCATGCAGCCAGGAATCGAACCACCAATGTTCTTATGAGCAGATTATCTGCTGCACAACCTGACAGACAGGTTGTGCAGCTTTCCTAGTGTCCCACTTTATGTGTTACCTGTCTGGGCTGATTGGGAATGCAGGGCTGGCTGTAAATATGTTTGATGGGCTCCAGGATCTCTGTTCCTCCAAGATCAGCCTCCATCTGCTCAACTTTCTTCAGAGCCTCCTCCATGGTCTGCTGGCTGTACTCCACACTCTTACTGCCATCACATAAACACATGCACCAAAACATCCATTAAGATAGCTTAGCAAAGACAGCAGGGCCTTTGTTGTTGTTGTTGTTGATACTCACAGGAAGATGTGTTCATATCTGGACCCAAAACTGTAAATGTTGAAATAGCAGCCAATTGGTAAACTCTTCAACAGGAGCAGCAGAGTATCCTGAAGGGAAGAGGGAAAAGATGGTGAGGCCACTGTGTGAGAGGAACATTGTGAAAGAATATCTATCTAATATGAGTGTAAGAACAAATGATGGATACCTTGGCACTGCGGATGCGAGTATTACTCATACTTCCAGATCGATCCATTAAGAACACAAACTCTCCACATGAAGCCGTTGAAGACATCACAGACTGGGGGAACTCAGGGTACAGACTCACCATCACCACTGGATCACCCATCAGAGAACCTGAGAAATCAGAGACAGAAAAAACTTAAAACAACATCGCCTTTAAGTGTTTATTCAAACATATTGAACTCCTGAGCTGATGAGTAAAGATAATTTGCTAATAAAAATGTATCTAACAACCTCTTCCATTTTCACTCACCCGGCTCAGCAGAGGCCTGTCCTGCCTCCACCACAGCAGTGGGCTGGTGGGCGTCTTTGTAATAAATCAGCAGTTCAACATCTCTGTCAAACTTGTGTCCTGCAGCCAGCTTGACCTGCACACCACAAACACATTCATATTTATTCCTCAGTAATAAGCAACAACCACACACAGCAGACACATCAGCACTCTACCTACCGTGGCCTGGGTTTGATCAGTGTTGAGGTACTGCAGACGGTCCAGGGAGCAGTTGGACTCTACTTTAGAGATTGGACGAGGAGAGGACACTCGGGCAGAAAAAGACAGACTGTAGGGCACCAGAGAGGCTGGAACAGAAGTCACCTGGACACCTGCACCTTCACTACCTGCACACAGTATCAGGTTAGAAATGCTGTAAACAATAAGGCTGCTCACAAGAAAAAACTTCAGCTGCTAAAAACCTCTGCTTCGAATAAGGATTTCAGTAAAATTAGGTATTTTTAAAAAACAGTTCTATTTCAGCTGTTCGGGAATAACTAGATTATCAGAGTACAAATGATAGAGAACCATGCATCTGTGTGAGCAGCTTTACAATTTAACAGCTGTACTCTGTGTGTTTTGCAAATGTTCCACATACTTGATCAATTCTAATAGCAAACTGTAACATACACAAATCCCCATAACAATTTTATATATTCAAATTTCACTTGCAACATATCAAGCTGACAAGAAAATCTGAAAAGTTACAGTCTGTGGTTACTCAACACATCTGCCTCTGGTTTCTTACAAAGTTTATAATATGAAAAATATCTATATCACTTTTTCTTCTAGAAAATGAAGTTGGATCTTGACTTAATTTTCTGCCATACATTGTATTCTGTCAGTGTTTTCAATGTTTGTTAAAGACCTAATATGGTTTAAACATTTCTGGTCCAAGTATTCTGAAGTTGTCCTACCCTGAGGTTGGTATCGAGGGTTGAGCACAGCAGGCAGACAGAACCTCAGACCATCATCAGCCTGCACAGCCAGCTCAGTGACGTACTCCAACCTGATGGAGGCGCTCTCTCCTGGAGGCAGACTGCCCACACTCAGAGAGAATATATCTGGACTCTGATCACTCTCCTCCAATAGGAAGGCCTGCTGACCGGAGCTCAGAGCATCATCATACTCCTCACGAGCCTGAAGCACAGCTGACACATTTCAGTGACATTCACTGTGTTTATTTTGAAGCTCACTTATAATCAGGTTATATTTACTGTCCAGCTCACCTTCTGTTTCTCCTTCACCTCAGCTACAATCTGCGTCTGTCCAATCTGAGCGCTGAAATGACAGACAGCAGCATCTCCAGGCAGAGGGAAGACAAAAACAGCCTCTAATGGTTTGTCCTCCTTGTTCTCATAGTTCAGAGTGGAGACCACTGTAGCCACATGGTCCCTCACCTCCAGCTCCACCTCAATGCTCTTCAGAGGAACTGACAGACAAACAGAATTAGAATAACTACATAAACCATACAGATGTTTTGCAAATGGTTGATTCACAGATTGTGTCTTGTGTTATATTTCAGCCACACAAAAGTCAACTATTAACAAGCTGATACTTAAACCTGACTGTTCGATAGTGTCGCAATGTGTATTTATTTTTATTCATATTGATTCATTTATTTATTTATTTTTTATCAATTAATTTTCCTCTTTACTTTTCTACTACAAGGATATACTCTGCATGACCCGTAGCCATATGTAGCAGCAGCCCACTGCCCAGGATGCATATGGTCAACTTTACCAACTTGTACAGAGTGAGCTTGCTGCCATCCTGAACTCTCCACCAGTAAGTGTGGGAGACCCAGACGTTTTTATTATGTATGCTTTGGCCAGTAGAAGATGAAAATGGCCACGAACCTCAATGCAATTCTCATGTTGATAGTTGAGTACAGCCTCAGTCAGGGTGAAACAATTATATATTATTATTTGTTACTACAACTGATTAAAGTCTTTACATTTGAATGTTACATGAATGAAAAGAGTCTGCAGAGAAAACTTTATTTCCTGTCAGTACCTGGTTCCCTCTGGAGAGTTAGCAGACCACAGCGGTTCATAATCGTTCCTGTGAAACAAAAACATAGCGATATTAATATTAAACACAAGAAATATTTCTCATCTATGCAGCCTGGAACAATGCTCTACTTTATATATTTTATATACATATAAAATTCTGCATTTAAGAAAACGTTTCCTTAAAACAAAAACTTAATATGACATTTAAAGGGTTGTTTTTGTTGTTTTTAGTTTTTTAACAAATGAAACAAAAACATTGGAGTTCATTTTAAAAGCCCTGTATTGCTTTTCTTTTGATTTTTTTTTTGTTATTGCTCATTAATAAGACAAAAGTATTTCTTATCTGATTAATCAACGGTATATTCGATAGAATTATAATCTATAGCTGCAGCATTAGTTGAGTTTGAGCATAACTGTCCTTTAACCTCTCAGGAATTTTGCAGTTGACTGGGGTGAAACTGGGGACAAATGTAGTGTGGGTGCAGGTAACATTTAGGATTTTAATGAATCATGAACGAAGAAGCACATTACCAGCAAAAGTAAAAAGAAAAGTAAATAAAAACTTAACTGGTAAAAACAAGAGCTCCAAGAGCTTTATTTCGCTTAATTTCCTATGTGTGTTGGGGGCAACAACAAAGGACACAAAGATGCGCTACCGTAAAGCTTACTGAAAAGGCGCAAGCAATTTAACCGTCGGATAAGAGGCGGCTGACTTCACCGTGGCACACGAACGACGGGGGAGGGGGGGGCTCTACTGGTAACATGGCGCTTCTTATGAATACAGCGCAATCCATTCAAACACTTTATCAGGTGACAATGATAAAAGGGTGATTAGAAATAAATCTATAACAGAATATGCGCACACAGAGCGATGAAATAAAAATCTTAATTTAATTTAGCTACTATTATAACGCTGAGTGCACTCTCAGTGTTGCTGTTTATTTCTAATATGGCAGCTGCGCATTAGAGCTCCGAAACTTTAAATATTAAAACATCAAGGGTTACTTTCGCTTAGATGCTTCGGTTTGTCAGCAGATCATATCAAATTATCACCGAAAAATATGAAATTAATTATCAGTTGAGTCAATAACATCGACCAAATAGATTTTTATTTATTGAACTGAAATCCTTAAATGCGTTCTGTGTTTGTATCTGCAAATCCAACAGTGTGAAACAATTCATTCCAATCAATTTAAAACTGCAACTCTGAACATATCCTGCTCCTGACCAACGCAGTAGAGTGCGTTATATAGAGTGCATGCTTTATGGGAGCGGTTTTCTTAAGAGAAAACAAATTCCCCTTGACCCGTTAAATCGTCTAAACGTCAATGACTGGACACGCGTCTTACTAAGATTGCGTCTTCGCTTCTACAAAGATTCGCATTAATGTGAGGAATCTGTGACTAGAAAAATGTGGATTATTTTTACACGGAGTGAAATGTTGAAAAACGCCACCAGAAAACCAGTTAAGATGGAAAACCGAGGACTTTTTCCATGCGTTGATAACTTCCAGTCAGAGGATTCACTGTGCAGACGAAAACTTGCATCTTTCTTCTTGTGACAGAGTGACTGTGCACCTGGGCAATAATAGAGAACTACTGCCTTAGGTTCTTAGGTTCTAAAAGTTAACTTAAGGCAGTAGTTCTTTTTCACAAAACACAAAACTATTTGAAATTGTTTTGAAACAGTTTTGAAACTTTTTTATTTTTGACTTTGACCCGAAAGCATTTTTTTTTAAAAGGCAATAATGAAAACTGAAACAGAAACCAATGATGTGACATTAGGAATGAACTGACGGACAAACTCATGAAGAACGGGATGGTTAAAATCCACCTGTCAAATATGAAAATATGGCACTCGAGACCCCAAATGAAGAATCATGCGCAATAGAAGCTTACCTGTGTGGACAGGTAGTTGTATCCGGGCAGGCTGACTACAGCTCTTTTTCCTTGTAGTAGTGTTTACACACCCCGTTGCAGAAACAAGTCACTTCTGTCGGATACGTCCCAGTTCCTTGTTCTTCCTCTTCTTCCAGTTTAACGGCAGCTTGCATCCATCGAAGTTGCATTACTGCCACCCTCTGCTGTTACTTAGACTGCACTTAGTTCTTTAAATCCTCTTCAACAATCCCGTTCTTCTCAGAAACCGAAGAACCACTCCTTTCCTTTCATGACATCCTAGCCAGTCAACCACCTTTTCAAACCTGAGTTCCCCCCTAATTCCCAATTCTACCCTCATCATTCTCCTATGGTTATCATACCTTCTGCAGTTAATAAATACATGCTCAATTGTTTCCATAACACCACACCAATTACATTACACAGCCCCGTTAAATGTTTCCCCATCCTAAAAAGAGTGCCATTCAGGAAACAATGCCCTGTTCTTATTCTACACATAACAATCTCCCCCCGCCTATTCATTCCCTTATTTCTTTTAACTTCTACTGTATTTTGCATCCTATACAATTCCATTTCCTTGTTGTCTCAAAAAACGGTATGTACTGGGTGGGCGGAGCTATAGCTTGTTTGTTTTCTTTTTGTTTACTTGAGAATACCTTCTGTGAGTTTCATTTTTACTTTGCAAAAGCTCTGAAGTGCTGAAAAATCTTACTCAAAATAATTGAGCTTACTCTTCCACGTTATTCTGTAATTTACTGTGCATACCTTTCATTAATCAGCACAAATAAGGTTGTATAGTTGGCTTACAGATCATAGAAATAGTTCAAAAGAAATTTAAAGAAATACTGATTAAACAGCATTTATAACACTCAGCACCGAACTGAAGGCAGTATGGTGTAAGTAGATCTGCTTCTGTTGAAGGTGAAGGCACATTAAGAAAATCCTCAGAGACCCAGAGCTTCTTTCTTCACTCTGCAGCCCAACAGGACATTTCCAGCTTCCACACACTCAGACACACATCTTGCTAAAATAGAAAAGTTATTATGAGAACAAATCAAATAAAAACATACTACAGCATCAAACAGTGTTTGAAAGAATATTTTATTTGTTGTTCTCATGGGTACGACCATTCTGAGCAAGGAGTGTCTGTGTCTAACAGACACTACATATGAGATCTTATATGTAAAAAAAATTTTGCAGCCAACATGAAAATGGTAAATAAAGTTTTGTCTATGACTTTATTACTGATGCTCATCAGTAAAACTCCCAGGCAGACCCACTATTGTCATCATCAACACATTCCATTTGTTTTGCAGTTTTACAGCAGAACCGTGCTGGAAAACTAGCTGCACAGTTGATGAATGACCTCTTTTTAGTTTCAAAGAGACATAAGGGATACTTCCCAAAGTCTGACCTGCATCGATCCATCCGCTCAGTGTCCATGGTTACCATATTTGCTGCAGAAGTTGCTGTGAATTAAACAGCTGACACTGCGATAATTAACAGGAGATATGAGTGTTTTTGTTTTTAATGATAAAAGAATTTTGTGACTTGGTTAACTGAAGTGAACTTATAGTTAGGAGTATCACAGATAACTCTCATGTGATCTGTGTCCTTGGAAATCTGGACTCGTGTGGACTGTTAAGAACTGCACACAATTATACTAAAATAAATAGGCTATTACTGAAATACACATGCTATATTATGAACTATGATATAAATATGGTGGTATTTACATTATTTACACTTCTTCCTTCAATTATTATTTAATAAAGCAGGCAAGGAGTGATTAAATATTATCATGCGCAACTTTTGTTCAGAACCAGTTTTCTTCAGTTAGTCTTCCCAAAAGAGTAACCCCCCGGCAGAGTTTTACAACCAGTTAAAACTGGTGGGGAGAAGCTGCTTGTTTTGCAGGCCCTGAGCTAAGAGGTGGCCATGATGGATATCAAGCACTGGTTATGGGCTTTGCAGCTGCCCCCGCACATTTTATACTGATATGTCTGCAGGTTCCTAAGTAATTAATCAATCAGTAAGACACTAAAGCTTCTATTAATCCCAAATAAAAATCAAACTCATCTCAGGGTGTAGGCCACAGCTGCACCTTATAACCAACCTCTGATTGGAGAGCTAGGGGAAAGTTGAATGTTCATGCTGCGTTCACAGACACCATGCAGAAACAGAACATTTACAAAATCTAACCCACTACACATGCACTGATAACATCATCCCCTAACTTCAGTATTATAACTTCCACAAATATCAGTTGGTTTACACTGAAAAATATCACTGTATGTTTATGTGTATTATTGTGTAGGGTATTGTGTAGGTGAATTGGGTGATGCACAAGCATTCACTGTGCTGGGTGATATGCAACTATAACAAAACATGCATATGCAAGAGAACAGTTTTTGAGTAGCTATCCTCTGTAGTTACCACTACTTTGCTTCTTCCTAGGAGCAAAGCACAGCTATTTAATGTTTTATTTAAATGTAACTTACAAAAGAAAAGGACATTATCATCTGTAAAATTTATAACAAACTGAGCTTATCACAAATATCCTTTCATGACACCAGTGTGTTATTTAACAACCACAACCTTAAAATTTTAATGCCACAGGGGAAAAGGATCCAAAACAAGTTATAAAGTCAGCTTAAACTGCTCTCTTCATTAGAATTACAAACCTCTGACAATCACTTCCTTTTCTCAGAAACGGAATCCAGTTTTGCTGGTACATGTATTTATTTCCTGGTTCCTGTTTAGGAGTATGTTGTAGTTTCAGTTACGAATGCAGATCTTTTGTCACGGAGCAGTCGCAGTGTGCTGTGGAGCAGGCAGGATGGAGGACCCACACACAGGACTCATAACCAAGAGGTTAACTTAAAGTGCAGTCTATTCACTGGGATGACTCATCAGAGAAATAAACATTACTGAAACACAACCAAAATCATAAACACAAAACTAGACTGGACACTGGAACCTAAAACTAAAGAACCCACGGGAACAGAACCAAGAACTAAGAATAATTTCCAAACACAGCACAGGGAGGCCGTGAACGTCAACAACTAGGGGTGGGTATTGATAAGATTTTCACGATTCCGATTCCATTTTCGATTCTGTTTAACGATTCGATTCTTTATCGATTCTCTTATCGATTCTTTTAAAAAAAGGAGAACACTAAGGTCGATTAGCTTAGAACTTTGTTTTATATCTTCTCTTTGAACAAGATAGAAATTTAGGAGTAACATGGCCTTACCAACCCAACAGTGAGATCTTAAGAGATCCAGCCTACGGCTCTTCAATGGGTGTCACAGGGTCCCCAGGAAAAAAAATGTAAATGTAAAATAATAAAATAAATATTCTTCTGTAGCAATAACAAAGTATATAAATTATAAATTATTCAGTAGCAATTACACAAGAATATCCAGTAATGTCCTGCCTACAATTAAACAAATTCACTTACCGAAAATCGGGGGCATCTGCTGTGGCAAATGGGTGCAAGCCTTTGACCACAAACTTAGTCACTGCTCGGTGACATTCGTCTATCCTGGCCTGAAAGGAGGCGCTACCGGTAGACTGCAGCGAGAACTGCCAGCATCTGAGCCAGACTCTGTCTCTCTCTCTCATCATGGTCACCTAAATGCACAGTAATAGCCGGTTTTGTAATAAGGCAGATTGCGCTAACATAATATGCACTGTTAGTTGATTATTTACCTGCCGCATTAACGGGAGAGGACGTGCAAACGTTACCGCTGCTGCTGGGTTGAGATTCACGAGTCCGGAGCGGAATTAAAAACATGACATTCATTTAAGGTCATCACGTGTTTTGTGAGCAAATGCTTTTGCATATTCGTAGTGTTTCCTCCCTTAAATGAAACTACTTTGCAAGTATTGCAAGTTGCCCTGTTGTCATCCGTTCTCGTAAAGTATAATCAAACTTTTGAGCGTTTGAGCCGCTTACGCGCCGTGTTTCCTGCCAGGTAAATGACGCTCCGCAACGTGGTGACGTCATTCGGGGCGACTGGAATCGATAAGGGAATCGTTTGCAAAAATGGCAAACAATTCCAAGGAATTGAAACAGTGTGAACCGGTTCTCGATACCCATCCCTATCCACAACCCAACACAGAACAAGGAAAACACAGGGCTTAAATACACACTGGGATAACGAGGGCATGAGACACAGAAGGGGAGCACAGCTGGGAGTAATCTGACATGACGAGGGCGAGGGAAGCAAAACTAAATACATTGAAAGTCTGTGTCTTATGTCAAAGTAAAACAGGAAACAAAACAGACGCCGACATGACTTAGGGATACAGCAGCCATAGAACACAGAACAGAAATCAAAAGACTAGAAAAGGAAAGTGATGACAAAAAATTCAATAATGATGCAAAACTGAAGACACTGGGTCACCAACCCAGTCCAAAACAAAGTCCAAAAGAAAATGTCCACAGAGGGCACAGGAGCACAGAACAGTCCCAAAAAGAATAGGTGTCATGAGTTCAAACACATTGATCTGGGGGCCGACCTGCAGGCCTACGGCTCAATAGTTCATCACTGAGCACTTCAGGGGGCTGACCCGGAGGTTGACGGCACAAAAGTCTATGGCACAGCATTTCAGGAGGCCGACCGCAGAACCAGCGGTGGCGACGGAGCAGTTGAGGAGGCTGACCACGCCGGCGAAGAAGTCCAGTCAGCGGCCTGGAAGGTGGCTGCTGACACCGAACCAGATGTGGGCAAGGTCGAGCAGGCTGAGCCAGATGTGGACGAGCTGGTGGCATGGCAACTGCAGGACAAGACGCTGCAGGCGACAGTGTGGAAGTCACAGGAGGTGACACTGCAGGCGGTGGCTAAACGGACTCCCCAGAGCTGTCAGTGGTCACGAGGATGTGCTGGCTGGGTCCTCCAGGACCCCCAGCTAACGAGGCATGATGCTCCGACCGTGGCTCAGGGGTTTGGGAAGTGTATCCTGTAACCGGAAGGTCGCCGGTTCGATCCCCGGGCTCTCTGTCCTGGTCGTTGTGTCCTTGGGCAAGACACTTTACCCTACTGGTGTTGGCCAGAGGGGCCGATGGAGCGATATGGCAACCTTGCTTCTGTCAGTCTGCCCCAGGGCAGCTGTGGCTACAACCGTAGCTTGCCTCCACCAGTGTGTGAATGTGAGAGTGAATGAATAGTGGCATTGTAAAGCGCTTTGGGTACCTTGAAAAGCGCTATATAAATCCAATCCATTATTATTATCTCATGGAGTCATCAGTCTCATATCAGAGCAACTGTCAGCAGGAAGGGCTTCTGATATGAAACTGCCAAAATCACGCACGTGGAGCATCACACTGTGGTGGTGCCATGTTACAAGGGAGCAGCTGAAAGTAGTTAGTTCATAAATGGGAGAATTAGTGCCTTCTTCACTATTTTGTAGATGAAGAGTTCCTAAAATATTCAGATGAGCCCATCTGGCAATAACAACCACGCCAAATTCAAAGTCACTTCCCCTTTCTTACTTATTCTGAGCTAAACTATTCTTCATATTCAATATACCTTAAATGGACTGGTACTTATATAACACTTCTATACTCTGTTTTGAGTGCATCTCCTGAGCCACAAGCATTCAGGTTCATTTGTTGCTTAGTAGTGTAGCATTTCACTAATTATTGGAGGAGTTTCAGTTATTAGTCATGATTGAAGAAAGGCTTTACCCATATTCTACAGCCGTTTCTACTATCTGAAATGTGAAGACGGGATAAACTTTAAGTCACTGGATTCATCAATATGAATTTAATAAACACAGCTGTTGTAAAAAAGGAAGGAAATGCCATGCCTTGGAAAGCAAAGTCTTTTCTTTCCAAGCGCCTTAGACTACGATGACCTGGATGACTGAGAACCTTCACAGACTAATACTGGATCACATTTTTTTTTGCTGTTTGGAATAGAAAAATTAACATAAACATGCACAGGTGAACACCAAAAATTTATATATTAAAAGGTTATTGCAGGTTAACATGCCAAAGGAGTTCTAAAGAAAGAAGGAAGTCGACTCAGACTGCTCCCTGTCCTGGAATCTTTGATAGTTTGGCAGCTTTTCTTAGAAACAGGTTTCAGTGTTGCTTTTGTGCTGGCTCCTCCCCTTCCACAGACTCAGCTCACAGAATGCTGTGAGTTGAGTTGAGCTGCTTTTGCCCAATATCTGGTGATTCACTGCTGTTGAGAGGAGAAATGGCACAGATACTAAATCAGTTGGATTCAGAGAAATTCTCTTGTTCAATCTGTTTGGAGCTACTGCAAATTCCAGTGACTATTCCCTGTGGACACAGCTACTGCTTGAACTGCATTAAAATCCACTTTGATGATGAGGACAGGAAGCAAATCCACACCTGCCCTCAGTGCAGGAAGACTTTCACACCAAGGCCTATCCTGGAGAAAAACATCTTGTTGGCAGAGCTGGTGGAAGACATGAAGAAAACTGGACCCCAGGCTATTCTGGCTGATCACTGCTATGCTGGACCTGAAGACGTATCCTGTGATGTCTGTACTGGAATGAAGCTGAAAGCCAGCAAAACCTGTCTGGTCTGTTTAGTTTCTTACTGCAGGAAACACCTACAACCTCACCATGATGTTGCCCAACTAAGTAAGCATACACTTGCTGGGCCATTCAAGAAGCTCCAAGAGAACATCTGTTTTCGCCATAATGAGGTGATGAAGATTTTTTGTCGTACTGATCAGCAGACTGTCTGCTATCTCTGCTTGCTGGATGAACATAAAGGCCATGAAACGGTCCCGGCTGCAACAGAAAGGACAAAGAAACAGAAAGAGCTCGAGGTGAGACGACTAAAAATCCAGCAGAGTATCCAGAACAGAGAGAAAGATGTCAAGCTGCTTCAGCAACAGGTGGAGGCCATCATTAGCTCTGCTGATAAAACAGTGGTGGACAGTGAGAAGATGTTCACTGAACTGATTAGTCTCATTCAGAAAGAAGCTCTGATGTGAAGCAGCAGATCAGATCCAAGCAGGAAACTGAAGTGAATCGAGTCAAAGAGGTTCTGGAAAAACTGGAGAAAGAGATCGCTGAGCTAAAGAGGAAAGATGCAGAACTGGAGCAGCTCTCACACACTGAGGATCACAACCAGTTTCTACACACCTACCCCTCACTGTCAACACTCACTGACTCTACACCCTCATCCAGTATAAGCATCTGTCCTCAGAGGTACTTTGAGGATGTGACAGCAGCTCTTTCAGAGGCCAGAGATAAACTACAGGAATTTCTGAGAGAGAAATGGACAAATTCCTCACTAAAAGTCACTGAAAAGGATGCTCTGCTCTCACCACCAGAGCCAAAGACCAGGGCTGGATTCTTAAAATACTCCAGTGAAATCACACTGGATCCAAACACTGCATTTCCACATGTGTTATTATCTGAGGGCAATAGAAAAGCAACAAGGGTGAAACAAAAACAGGCTTATTTTCATCATCCAGATAGATTCAGTGGATGGGAGCAGGTCCTGAGTAGAGAGAGTCTGACTGGGCGTTGCTACTGGGAGGTGGAATGGAGAGGGGGAGGAGTCGGTGTAGCAGTTGCATATAAGAATATCAGAAGAATAGGGAAGTCATATGAATGTTTATTTGGTTTCAATGACAAATCATGGGCATTATGTTGTGACACAAACAGTTATGTATTTTGGCACAACAATGTACAAACTAAGCTCTCAGGTCCTCGGTCCTTCAGAGTAGGGGTCTACCTGGATCACAGTGCAGGCATTATGTCATTCTACAGCATCTCTGAAACCATGACCCTCCTCCACAGAGTCCAGACCACATTCACTCAGCCTCTCTCGGTTGGACTTTGGCTTTGGGTAGATGGAGTCACTGCAGAGTTGATTCAAATCAAATAGAAGGACAAGTTCATTTTGATCCCTGATCATTATGTATACCTCTAAATGAGGCTTTTTCTGAAGCATTCAGTGGGCGACAGATCTGAGAATAATTTTGCAGTGATTACAACTGTACTTATATTTATATAAATATAAATCAGAATTTGTTATTATAGCTAACATGAGTTAATGTGAGTTTAAATTATGCTACTTTTTATATTCAGCATACTTTAAATCATTAATCTGTCTAGTTTAGTCTGGTTAGTGGTTTTATTCTGTGTAACTCTGTGGCTGTCCTAGGCTAAGTGCAAAACATGCATTGGAGCTGTAAAGATTCATCTGTTAGTGAATGATTAGGCATTTTATTGTTTTATCATTTTACTCACAAAAGTAAAATAATGAGTACTCTAAAATGTAAAAAATAATTTTCCTTTTCATATATGATTGTAAACCTAATGTGGCTTCAACTTTTAAAATGTAACCAAAATTTGGATCCTGGAGTTGTTTGAGATTATAATGACAATTATATGGATATACTTTTCTTGCATTTATAGTTACAAATATGTGTGTATGTCTAAATTAATATAATTTTTCATGTAAAAATGTGATGTCACTTCATGATTTAACAATGAAAATGAAATAATACCAAATGATCTAAAAGCTACTTTCAGCTGCCCCTTTATTCACAAACAGTGATCACAGCAGGTAGCTCCCCATGTATGGAGAAGGTCAGGTATATGCTATGATTTCAAAATAAAAAATGATTACAATTAATACAAAGATAACAAGAACAGCAACATTCAAAAGAAAACGAGAGTGTTATATATCGAGGAAAATAAAAGAGGGATGAAATTGCATCATAAGTTTATAAAAAGAACAACTAGAGTACTGACTTTGAAATTGTGATTTACAAATACAAAACTGGTAGTATTTAAAAACATATCTTTTGTCATTTCTTCAGTACTTTGCCATTCATACCTCCCTGAAATGTAAAGTCAATTAAACTATTGACAAGTCTTTATTAGACCTAACACAGCTTTTCAGTTGGCATTCTTTTTACATTTGACTACAGTTCAACTCCAGCTACAGTCATAAGTAAGCAAACATGAACGAAGAGTATGTGCTGCCTTAAGACGTTCAAGGATCAATCAGTGTCGATTACCAGAATGAAAGTGTTTTATGGATAAAATTGTAACTCCTGTGGGAAAAACAGAATGACGTTCTGTATGTTTTCATTTTAATTTGGCCTTAAAATCGTTTTGTTTTTTCAAATAAACAAGATAGACTTTTTGTTTATAAGATGGTGTAAACACTGTAAATAGTTATTTTAAATGTTTAGCTCTATTCACTCCAATTTACTGAGGACCATCTTGAAAATGTCCTGAATTGAAGCCATTTTCAGAACTATAACAGGAAGGGAAAAGATTTCTTAGATTGGTTTTGGTGTTTCTGTGTGAAATCAGTAAAAGCATGAACATAATCGCCATCTAGTGGCAGAGAAAGGGAATTAAAACACTTTGTGAATGAGCTGCCACAGCAGTGGTCCAATCTTCTACTGTGTTAGGAGTATTCAGATAATTGTGCACATAACCAAAATATGGTACAAATTTCAAGTACCAATTAAGAACAACAATATATAGCAATTTTCATTTCATAACAAATAAACATGTAAAAGGGGCTGATGATATAAAACAGCTCTGTATCAAAGGCAGTGTGGAGTAAGCAGACCTGCTTCTGTTCACTCTGAAGATGAAGCTACTTTAAGAAAACCCTCAGAGTCCCAGAGCTTCTTTCTTCACGCTGCAACCCAGCAGGACATTTCCAGCATCCACACACTCTGACACACACGGTGATAAAAACACAAAACAGATATTAAAATAATGATTGTGGGAGGAAAGCTGTAGAATGAAACAGTTTTTTAAAGCTGTTATTTTATCTGTTACAATCATTGCTAGTACCATTGTGAGCACAGAGCCACGAGGCAGCCTTCATAGCCAGAAGCTCCCACTCGTCCTTTGCATCCATCTTGAAACCATGAAGCCAGATCAGAGCCAGAATGGTGGCCCACACTTCACTGCTGGTCTAATTCCCCAAATCAAAATCAATCAAATAAAACAGACAGAACACACATTTTACTTTCTACAACCAGTAATATTACATATGTTTGTGTACTTCTATGTCACACGGGGTCACCAAGGTGGGCAGCTCTGCATATTTGATTTGGCAGATTATTACACTGGATGCTCTTCCTGATGAAATCCCAAACTGTGATGTCATAAATGCTCTAAAATAATGTGCTGACATGTTTTTACAACAACTGATGAGGAAAATAATTTCTGCTGCCGTGTGGTTTCTGGATAATATCAGACGCTGGTGCAGCTCAGTGGGAGGTTAGGAGTGTGATTACCACCAGTGTTTTAGCTTCTGATATGCAGATGTTTATTCTCAGGCTGTGAGGCAGGCCTACGTTTAGTTTGACTTCATTTTATTTGTTTTATGGTGTGTTTTTAATTATATCATGTGTTTTTGTTCAAATTATAGAATCAAATCTGTTTTATCTCACATCATCATTTTGTGTTAATATTTAAATTGACAGCAGTGCACCTTTTCAGGCTTTGACTTTTCCACCTCCTCGTTGGTCTGTCCCAGTGCAGCAGCCAGAGCTGGATCAAGCAGCCAGCAGCCAGACGCCTCCTGCAGGGAGACTAACTGCAGCAAAGGGTCTCTGGGTGGCTGCTCAGGCACAGCAGCTGGAAAATCTAAGATGCAATAAAAACAAAACCCGATTATGGTGCTAGATGACAAACAGAACTCTACATGATAACTCAGTGCATAAAACACCGCACTGTAAACTATGCAACAGATAAATATTATGTTTTTCACTTGAAAATTACATCTTAAAAATGTAATCATTACATAAGAGCTCCACATCAAACATCAAATGTTTACAACTGTCTGAACTCACTAATAAAGATAAAAACTGTCAACACCACACCATCAGCTACCGTGGTCTTAATGAATACCATCTGAAAGTAATCAAACTGATGAGATGAAAGCTTGATACGATGTAAACTATGCATTTCACATACTATACTGTGAAAATATATCAACAATATATTAAATTCAGGGGCTTAAAACAGTGTTTAAATCCTTGTTTTCATTTGATCTACTGGAATATAAGACTAATAGATTATTCTATAGGAGAAAACTGGAAAACTCATCATCTAAGCAACTGAACTAAACATTGTACAGTCACTTCCACTTAGCGTTAAATTCCCTTCATGTCTACCAATATAAGAAAAATAGAAATGAATAAGTACTTAGTATTTTATTGTAACCCAGCAAATTGTAAATGATGGTTTGACAAATATTAAGAAAGTCCCTGAGCCCCCACTCTCGTGTGAGCGCTCTGTGACTGCCCTTGCTGCAAGTAAAACTGTGTGTTTCCACTCTCTGACTCTCTACTGAAGAAGTGTCTTTAGAATACATCTCTTGACAGACACATATTAAGAAAATAAAAATTTCCATCAGCTGACTTTAGACAAAAACTACATGTTAATTAAAATTAAATACATGATCTCAAGTTGTTACATTTCCTTCGTGCTTTTGCTGCCATCATTGTTCTTGGGTCTGCATCTGAAATTGTTAAACCATAAAAAAGTTTTTTGAGGTAATTACAGATAATTCCTTAAGATATAGTATCTAAATGCACAGATTTGTCAAAAATAGTCATATTAACCCTTGTATGGTGTTCGGGTCTGTGAGACCCGTGTTCAGTTTTTTTCAAAAGAAAAATTAAACAATTAATAATTTTTTCACGTGTAAATGTGTTGTGTCTTTCCACTCACTCCACTTGATTATAACTGATTTATTTATAACATTTTATATAAAAGAAAAACGAGAAGCACATTAATTCATAAATGTGATCTAACAAAGGTAAAGGGAAAAAATTAACCATGTTTGCTGTTCATATGTCTTGTAATTGGGATGAAGTAAACATCTGTTGAGTAATTTAACATAAAATTGTTTGATAGTGTTAATTTGGAAAGCCAAAACTCTAGCGGGTCCACCAGACCCATGAACACTGGCTGAGTAACAAAAATACGAACACCACACAAGGGTTAACTTACTCATGGCCACTGGAGCAAATATAGGTTTGGAGTCTAACTTATTAAAGAAAAATAAAACTGGCAACACCCCAGCATCAGTTAAAGTGGTTTTAATGAATACTATCTGAAGGCAATCAAGCTGATGAAATGAAAGCTTGATACGCTGTAAAGTATGTGTTTCGCATGTTTTACTGGGAAAATGTATGGCCAATAAATACATACATAAATACACATAATCAGATTAATTTAATATGATTTATTGGAATATAAGACTAAAAGATTATTCAACAGGAGAAAACTGGGTCTCAATATCAAAGGAACTGAACTAAACATTCTCCAAAAAGTTGATTCTGTTCATCTGGACGTAACGTTTTGTGGGAGAAACGTTTCGTCACTCATCCAAGTGACTTCTTCAGTCTCAGCTGAGTCACTTGGATGAGTGACGAAACGTTTCTCCCACAAAACGCTACGTCCAGATGAACAGAATCAACTTTTTAAAGATTTACTTCCCTGGATGATTGAGAATGCATCAAGATGAACTAAACATTGTTATACAGTTACTTCCACTAAGCATTAAATTTCCTTCATATCTACTAAGACAATGCATACTTATTTTTTTTTCTTACTTTATTCTAACCCAGCAAATTATAACTGATGGTGTCACACCCATTAAGAAAAAAAGAATTTCTTTCAGTTGACCTTTTGAAAAAACACACATGTTAAAACTAAAATACATGCTCTCATTTTTTTTTAAACTTACCTTCCATTACCTTTTGTTTCCTCCCGTTCATGAAGAATCCTTTTTAATTGGTAAACACAAAGCAACATTTTTGAGGTAATTACACAGAATGCCTCAGCAATAGTATCTGAATGCATGAATTTCACAAAAACAGTCATATTCTAAGAAAAAAATCATAACCTTTTCACTTCCTGATTTAATACAATGTAAGAAATGTGCACTATTGTGCCCCTCTGCCCTTAGCATACACACTCCATGATAATATTCTTTTGGCTGTCAGAGACACAAACATTCCCCTGACATACATGTTGCTATGGACCACATTACCAGCTCCTACATGTAATAGCTCACATCATTTCCTCTGTGTTTAACAGATCACAGAAATGGCCAAATTACAAGTACAAAATATGGATTCTCACATTCATGAAAGTTGATTTTTATTTTAGGGTAACCCTAACCCTTTCCCCCCCAAATGTACAGATACACACATCTACACATTAACATAGACTGTGCAGATGTGTCATTTAGGTTTTACTTACCCTTTAATTTACACTCTATAATGTAAAAAATAAAGAAAGAATTAAACAAACAAAAAATAGAGTCAGTACATTTATCAGAATTTGTTAAAGAACACTTAATTACTGATGTGTTAAAATACAAATAGAAAACAAATAGTATAAAAGTATTTAAATGTACATCACTGTCACCTTTCTAATCCAAATCTTGATTTCTTGTAACAAATACTTTAAAGTCAATGTCATTTTTTGCTTTTGGATCATCTGAACCACACTCAGATATTCTGCTCTTAAACGTATCATTGTACTTCACATTCATCTCTTTATCTTTAAGGAAAGCAAATAACCATGAAAAAAAAACATTAATCTTATGATGTAATTTCTTCACATCATACTAAGTTTCTGGAGTCTTACAGCAGGTTAGACTATTACTACAATATTTAAACTATATTTAAATCTACATGTTGATAAACACCACCTATATTTAATCATTCAAGTTTGGACACATTGACTCATTAAAGGGTCTTTTTCATTGTTTTTACTCTTTTGTGCAGTTAAGAAGAAAACAGCTCTTTATTGAAGGAGCTACATATAGATATACGACCTTCTATGAATTGTAATAGAATCACATATTTAATATATTACATTTCTAATTATTTAATAATTCAAAAAAATTCACAGGAAGGAATTGTTTGCATGCCTTTAGTGGCTGACTAAGGACACAGCCAGTTACAGCAACTATCAAACAGCAAACAAATACTGCAGCAAATGTGCAGTAAATGTTCGACATTTAACATTTCAAATCAGCTCAAATACTAATATGTTTGTTTCTTTGTTTTGATTATCAGAAATGCACATGTGTGTAGATGTGTGTTGTCACTCAGCTTCTACTTACCTGGATCACCACGTAATGCTATGTAAAAAAAAAAAAAAAAAATCCGGTTTAAAGTTTACAACAAGCTGAACAAATTAGAGAAAAATAACAACTGGCATTACCACAACCTCCATCTTTTAACTTTATTAATGAACCTTAAACAGGTTGAGGTTTTCAGGTAAAAAGCTCCACTTTGGGACACAGCCCATTACAAAGGCTATTAAAGCAAATACTGCAGCTATTTGCATTTAACATTTCAAATTAGTTCAAATACAAATGTGTTGGTTTCTTTATTTTTATTCTACAGAAATGCACGTGTGTGTGTGTGTGTGTGTGTGTGTGTGTGTGTGTGTGTGTGTAGATGCTTGTTGTTGCTCAGCTTTAACTTACCCCACCCAAGTGGAGCCAAACTTGGCACTATGCAAAAAAAAGAAAAAAAAAAAACAAGAAAAAAACAAAACAGGCGGAACATATTAGAGAAAAATGAAAACGCCACATCCAGCTTTAAAATGTATTAATCAACCTCAAACAGGCTGAGGTTATCAGGTAAAAGTCTTCGCTTTGGGACAAAGCCCATTACAAAGGCTATCAAAGCTATATACAGTATTGAGCTCCTATGTAAACGATAAAAAAACAAAACGGCCCTGGATATGCAAATACAACACAAATAGTACAAACACCTATAAATATACACAATGTTTATCTGTTTAGTCTGATTGTTCCATTTTCATGTCATAACCAGAGATGGACAGTAACAAGTTACTGTAATCTGAATACTTTTTTCAAGTAACGAGTAAAGTAAGGGATTACTAATGCAAAAAAGGTAATTCGATTACTGATACTTTCCCGTAAGCACGCTGCTTTACTCAAACCGTGATTTTTTTTTGTGAGTGTCTCATGACAATGACGTAAGCGAGTGTGACATTTGTGAGAACAGCTGTGTGCAGATCAACAAGGGATAATATATCAAGTGCGGGAGAGAGTATGAGCATGCAGTGCTTAAAATGTGAAAGTACTGACCTTACTTTGAGTTTGATTCCCATGCAGTGATTCCGTTCACTGCATGGGAAGAAACCTAATCTTCTTTTTACAGCGAAAAAACCCCTAAACTTCCAAGCAAGCAACGAGTATGCTACCACAGAATGGGAAATTCACAGAGAAAGTCTCCGATTCTTCAATTGACATGACCGCTGCGACACACCTGCACCAGGGCAAACTTCCGCCTGCCCCACTCCTGCTATACAGGTGAAAATAAGAGCAACAGGATCGCTAGTCCTTGATTTTACTCATTTTCTGCTGTGTTTTACTTGCATCTATTGAAAGAGTGAGTGTAAACACAAAAAACCTTATTTTATGTGCTGGAATGTGCAGAAAATAGGTTTAAATGTTAAACAAATTTCTTCCAGTCAGAGAATGTTGCATGTAATTTAACTTTTGCTTGATGCATAAAGTTAAAAGATTAAAACTCATAAAACAAGTTGTTTTTTTTTGTTTTTTTTTTAAAAGAGTTTTCCATTTGATTACATTTTATATGATGGATTATGCAGAAAAAGTAGAATTGGGCTGAAAGATCTATTGCTTTATCACCTATTCAGGTTGTAAATCATGTTTTTTTAAAAGTAACTAATTACTTTTGAAAATAGGTAATCAGTAAAGTAACAGGATTACTTTTTGGGGGAAGTAATGAGTAATTAGTTGCTGATTACCTTTTTCAAGTAACTTGACCAAAACTGGTCATAACTTTCCTGACATGTCTGCCAGCAAAATTTCCTCACCTGCATCCTGTTATCTGATTGGTCCCTGCTTTATGTATACATCATGCTTAAAACTCTAGTTTATGTAATTATCAATTTCTAATGTGTTCCCTAGTGTTTTTTCTTTCCACGTGGCCATTATGCATTAAGCACTGTCTGCCACAAAACCACTCAGCCTCGGATCATAATAAAAAAAAAAAATCTCCCCACAGGATCAGATAACAAAAATAAATAAACTGGTAAAAATAACTAAATAATTCTAATATTAATGCAGTGCCTCACATGTAGTATTATAAGTAGTATTTAAAGTGTAAAAGATGTTCACCAATATTCAGAAACTTAAACTCCCATGGAGTCCAGATGAAACATACAGGGAGTGCAGAATTATTAGGCAAATGAGTATTTTGTCCACATCATCCTCTTCATGCATGTTGTCTTACTCCAAGCTGTATAGGCTCGAAAGCCTACTACCAATTAAGCATATTAGGTGATGTGCATCTCTGTAATGAGAAGGGGTGTGGTCTAATGACATCAACACCCTATATCAGGTGTGCATAATTATTAGGCAACGTCCTTTCCTTTGGCAAAATGGGTCAAAAGAAGGACTTGACAGGCTCAGAAAACTCAAAAATAGTGAGATATCTTGCAGAGGGATGCAGCAGTCTCAAAATTGCAAAGCTTCTGAAGCGTGATCATCGAACAATCAAGCGTTTCATTCAAAATAGTCAACAGGGTCGCAAGAAGCGTGTGGAAAAACCAAGGCGCAAAATAACTGCCCATGAACTGAGAAAAGTCAAGCGTGCAGCTGCCAAGATGCCACTTGCCACCAGTTTGGCCATATTTCAGAGCTGCAACATCACTGGAGTGCCCAAAAGCACAAGGTGTGCAATACTCAGAGACATGGCCAAGGTAAGAAAGGCTGAAAGACGACCACCACTGAACAAGACACAATAGGTGAAACGTCAAGACTGGGCGAAGAAATATCTCAAGAGTGATTTTTTTTTTTTTAAGGTTTTATGGACTGATGAAATGAGAGTGAGTCTTGATGGGCCAGATGGATGGGCCCGTGGCTGGATTGGTAAAGGGCAGAGAGCTCCAGTCCGACTCAGACGCCAGCAAGGTGGAGGTGGAGTACTGGTTTGGGCTGGTATCATCAAAGATGAGCTTGTGGGGCCTTTTCGGGTTGAGGATGGAGTCAAGCTCAACTCCCAGTCCTACTGCCAGTTTCTGGAAGACACCTTCTTCAAGCAGTGGTACAGGAAGAAGTCTGCATCCTTCAAGAAAAACATGATTTTCATGCAGGACAATGCTCCATCACACGCGTCCAAGTACTCCACAGCGTGGCTGGCAAGAAAGGGTATAAAAGAAGAACAACTAATGACATGGCCTCCTTGTTCACCTGATCTGAACCCCATTGAGAACCTGTGGTCCATCATCAAATGTGAGATTTACAAGGAGGGAAAACAGTACACCTCTCTGAACAGTGTCTGGGAGGCTGTGGTTGCTGCTGCACGCAATGTTGATTGTGAACAGATCAAAACACTGACAGAATGCATGGATGGCAGGCTTTTGAGTGTCCTTGCAAAGAAAGGTGGCTATATTGGTCGCTGATTTGTTGTTGTTTTGTTTTTGAATGTCAGAAATGTATATTTGTGAATGTGGAGATGTTATATTGGTTTCACTGGTAAAAATAAATAATTGAAATGGGTATATACAGTGGGGCAAAAAAGTATTTAGTCAGCCACCGATTGTGCAAGTTCCCCCACCTAAAATGATGACAGAGGTCAGTAATTCGCACCAGAGGTACACTTCAACTGTGAGAGACAGAATGTGAAAAAAAAATCCATGAATTCACATGGTAGGATTTGTAAAGAATTTATTCGTAAATCAGGGTGGAAAATAAGTATTTGGTCAATAACAAAAATACAACTCAATACTTTGTAACATAACCTTTGTTGGCAATAACAGAGGTCAAACGTTTACTATAGGTCTTTACCAGGTTTGCACACACAGTAGCTGGTATTTTGGCCCATTCCTCCATGCAGATCTTCTCGAGAGCAGTGATGTTTTGGGGCTGTCGCCGAGCAACACGGACTTTCAACTCCCGCCACAGATTTTCTATGGGGTTGAGGTCTGGAGACTGGCTAGGCCACTCCAGGACTTTCAAATGCTTCTTACGGAGCCACTCCTTTGTTGCCCGGGCGGTGTGTTTTGGATCATTGTCATGTTGGAAGACCCAGCCTCGTTTCATCTTCAAAGTTCTCACTGATGGAAGGAGGTTCTGGCTCAAAATCTCACGATACATGGCCCCATTCATTCTGTCCTTAACACGGATCAGTCGTCCTGTCCCCTTGGCAGAAAAACAGCCCCATAGCATGGATAGCGTAGTCTGTCCAACCTGAGCACTGAAATGACAGACAGCAGCATCTCCAGGCAGAGGGAAGACAAAAACAGCCTCTAATGGTTTGTCCTCCTTGTTCTCGTAGTTCAGAGTGGAGACCACTGTAGCCACATGGTCCCTCACCTCCAGCTCCACCTCAATGCTCTTCAGAGGAACTGACAGAGAAACAAAATCATCCAAGCTAGTAAATGCTAATTCAAGTCAAAATCTGCTCTTCCTCGTGTTCATTCATGTCTCCATGCATCTTTAAGGAACGTTTTGATGTGTATGAGCATAAATGTTTTGATGTTTATCTGGCTCTTACCTGCTTCCTTCTGGGAATTTAGCAGACCACAGGATCTATTCATTGTATTCTATACAAAAGACAACCACCACAGAGATTTAATTTAAATAACTGTTAAAAATAAATCATTAAACTAATGTTTCTGTGATTTTGGTACCAGAATTCAAATATGATTAAGGTGGATGAATCTAATCTGGCCTTTCCCCAAATGTCCTTACATATAATTCGGATTAATGATGCACTTAGAGTTTAATAGTAAAAGTGAAAACAACAACAACAACAACACATGGATCATGGGAAAGCACATTTATCGGCTGAATGATTTTACAAGCTGAAAATTATTCTAATCAATTTTTAACCTGGGCAGCACGGTGGCACGGTGGTTAGCACTGTTGCCGCACAGCAAGAAGGTCCTGAGTTCAATTCCAACATCAGGCCGGGGTCTTTCTGTGTGGAGTTTGCATGTTCTCCCCGTGTTTGCGTGGGTTCTCTCCGGGTACTCCGGCTTCCTCCCAGCGTCCAAAGACATGCAGCTTGAGGGGATAGGTTAATTGGAAACTCCAAATTGCCATTGTGCGAATGGTTGTCTGTCCCTGTGTGTTGGCCCTGCGACAGACTGGCGACCTGTCCAGGGTGTACCCCGCCTCTCGCCCTATGACAGCTGGGATAGGCTCCAGCGCCCCCCGTGACCCTGAAAAGGATAAGCGGAAGCGAATGAATGAATGGATGGATGGATGGAATTTTTAACCTACACCACAATTGTCAAGAAAGTAATGTACAACACAAAACAGGAAATTAGGAGGGAGCATTTTTCATAAAACACTCACAGAATGCTTTACAGAATATAAAACAATAGATCAGAATCAGAAATAAAAAAGAAAAAAAATAAAACAAACAGAAATGGCAAAAGGTTTGAACAAACTAAATAAAATAGCAGGTAGGAAAGTTTGAGATCAATATCTAAATGGTACAGTGCCTTGTATAGAGGATGGGAGTAAAGCATTCTTGTCTCTTTCAGTGTTTTTGAGACCCAGAATTATAGGTCTCAAATGAACTGAGATGACAGAATGATGTCTTTTTCAAGGTCTGACCGCATAAATCTCTGTTTTCTTTTCTTGTTATTGTTTTAATATAACCAGCAAGTTGCATTACAAAGCCCAGAAAGTGACATTTCTACATATGTTTGTATGTATGCGTTTCAAGGTTGCACTGTGTGCAGGGTTCCTGCACTCATCTTGCAACCACAGACTGTGAAAGAACAAAGTTATTCTACCAGCTCAAAGTGTTTGAAAGAAATTGGGTGGTGGCTTTCTTGTGTACCTCCTGTGGTTGGAAAGAAGCATCGACATTTGTTTCTCATGAACACTTTAAAATGTGTGAAACCGCACTTTGTTCTTTGCAGCCAAACCTGTTCTTGTTACTAATTTGGCATCACTGTGTTGAACTGGGTCACACTATGCACTTTATTGTGCATAGTGTGACCCAAATTGTGGTATTTGACAGCAACGTTCCTCGTGGCCAACTTCGTGATGCCTTTGGTTCCCTTACCAGCTCCCTTTCTGACATTGTTAGCAATCTGGGCGTGTTGTTTGACAGCTCGTTCAAACTCGATAAACAAGTGTCTGCTGTAGTTAGATCTAGTTTCTACCAACTCCGTCTCATCTCTAAGGCTAGGCAGTATGTTCCGCATAAGGACCTGGAAAAGCTCATGCACGCCTTTGTGACCTCAAGGCTGGATTACTGCAACTCACTTTATTTTGGTCTTCATTCAAAATTCTGCAGCACGCATTCTGACCAGAACTGGGAAGTTTGCCTGTATCACTCCTGTTCTAGCTGACCTGCATTGGCTACTCATAAAATACCGCATCCAATTTAAAATACTACTGCTTACATTTAAAATTACCAACAACACAGCACCGAGCTACCTTAAGGAACTCCTTAAATCATATGTTCCTGCCAGAGCATTAAGATCATCCACTGGGTTACTCTTGGTGCAGCCTAGATCTCGGCTGAAGTCTAGAGGTGACCGGGCGTTTGCCCTGGCTGCACCAGAGTTGTGGAATAACCTTCCGATTGTGATGCGGCCGTCTGATTCCATCTAATCTTTTAAATCACGGTTAAAAACCTATTTGTTTAATCTCGCCTTTCCTGCTTGTTAATGCTCGCACCTGACTTTTAGACTTACTCTATTTTTTCTTATGTTTTTATTTTGATATGCATTTTATATTACCCCTGTGTATTAGTGGCATTGACCTGTGAGTATATTTGATACTTTGCTAAGGCCTTATAATACTCGTGTTACTTCTCTGTCTCTTATGTTAAGCACTTTGGTATACCGCAGGTTTTTAAATGTGCTCTATAAATAAAGATTGTTGTTGTTGTTGTTGTAGACAAGTCCTAAAACTAGGCCTTCATATTTTTTGATTTTTAACAGTGCACTGAGATTTTTTGTTCGGCAATTTTCTTTTTTTCAAGCAGGCCTGCAATATCTGGATTGAAAGCACTACACAACATGTTGAACAATCGCAAGTGAGCTTCTCCAAAATTAAAATGGGCTCAGGAGAAAGCCACTTATTTGGGACAATCAGAAAACAAGTCCCTGTCAAAAAGGATTCAGTGAGGTAATCCAGTCTAAATTTTCTTTTCTCCTTTTTTGAAATGACGTCATTGCTGGCAGTAGAAACTTATTGCATCACAAGAGGTTCTACTGTCAGCAAATAAAAAATGGGGACTGACTGGACTGACAAAAGCTTAACTGACTTGACACCAGTATGCAAGATTGCACCTCCACCCAGACAGTGACAAAAGGGTGGATGTATGTATGTTTCTTTTTACAGGAGTAGAAAGGTGACAGCAACAGGTTGCATGGGCTTTTGGGCCGTGCTGACTTAACCTTTTAATTGCCACTTTCTGTGTCTTTGTGAATTTACCAGCAGTGTGTTATTCATGACCTTGTATTGTTTACAGTGCAGAGGTCACTGTGAGAAAGTGTGCATACAGATGCGCTGCGCTAACATCTACATCACTTTTTCCACAGCATAGGGTTAATCGTGGGATCTAATCACATGATTTACAGCAGGACATACCACTTGCTAATGTTTTTTTCTTACAACAGGGCCTGGAGTGAAGCTACTCCAGGGGAGAAGCCCTGGAATTTTTAAGAGACAATGCACAACTTTATTGTGCATGTCACATGTCCCTGTGTATGAGCCCTTAGTGCGCAGGGTGCCACCAGCCACCCGCACAGTGCAGAGATGGTCAGAGGAGAGCGAGGAGGCTCTTAAGGACTGTTTTGAGTCGACTGTGTGGGAGGTGATCTGTGACGACCATGGAGAGGACATCGACAGCCTTACTACATGCATTACTGACTATATTAATTTCTGTGTGGATAACACCGTACCTACCAGGACTGTACGGTGTTTCTCCAACAACAAACCTTGGATTACCCCAGAAATTAAAGCTGTCCTCAAGCAGAAGAGGAGGGCCTTCAAATCCAAAGACAAAGAGGAGTTGAAAAGGGTGCAGAGAGAGTTGAGGGGACTGATAAGGAATGGGAAGGACAGCTACAGGCAGAAGATGGAGAACCAGCTTCAGCAAAACAACGTTGGTGAAGTCTGGAGAGGCCTCAGAACCATCTCGGGCCACAAACAGCAGAACTCTCTGCCTGGGAGGGATGTGAGGTGGGCAAATGAACTGAATCATTTCTTCAACAGATTTGATTCAACCATGAGACAGTCTGCAACATCGGCTGCAGACTCACCCACCCCCACTGCGGCTGTTCCACCTCAGACACTTCACACCTCCTCTATTCACCCTGCTCACTCCTCCCCACCCCCAACAACAGCATCCAATACACACTCAACACAAGGCTCCAGCCTGTCTCTCTCAACCACCCAGGTTAGGAGGGAACTGAGGAGGATTAATGGCAAGAAGGCAGCGGGCCCAGATGGCATCAGCTCGAGGGTCGTCAGGTCCTGCGCGGACCAACTGTGTGGGGTGATGGAGCACCTCTTCAACCTGAGCCTGAGGTTGGGAAGAGTCCCACAGCTCTGGAAAACCTCCTGTGTTGTACCAGTGCCAAAGACTTCACGCCCCAAGGACCTCAACAGCTACAGGCCGGTGGCTCTGACATCCCACCTGATGAAGACCCTGGAGCGGTTGGTCCTGGCTCAGCTTCGGCGCCTAACAAGCTCATCACTGGACCCACTTCAGTTTGCCTACCAGCCTGGCATTGGAGCGGATGATGCCGTCATTCACCTCCTACATCGTTCCCTCGCTCACCTGGAGACCGCTGGAAGCACTGTGAGAATCATGTTCTTTGATTTCTCCAGTGCCTTCAACACTATTCTTCCCTCGGTTCTGAAGGACAAGCTGGAGAACTCTGGAGTGGACCATCACCTCACTACCTGGATTTTGGACTACCTCACCGACCGACCACAGTATGTGAGGACTCAGGGCTGTGTGTCGGACAGGGTCGTCTGCAGTACGGGGGCCCCACAGGGAACGGTTCTGGCTCCGTTCCTCTTCACCATCTACACTGCAGACTTCTCCCACAATTCCACCCAGTGCTTCCTGCAGAAGTTCTCTGATGACTCTGCAATAGTCGGCCTCATCACTGATGGGGACGACAAGGAGTACAGAGGACTGACTCAAGACTTTGTGGACTGGTGCCAGCTGAACTACCTCCAGATCAATGCCAGTAAAACCAAGGAGCTGGTGGTAGACTTCCGCAGGCACAAGCATTCTCCACTGCAACCACTGAACATCCAGGGTATGGACATTGAGGCTGTGGACAGTTACAGGTACCTTGGTGTTCATCTGAACAACAGACTGGACTGGACTCATAACTCAGACGCCCTCTACAGAAAAGGGCAGAGCAGGCTGTACCTGCTGCGGAGACTCAGGTCGTTTGGGGTGGAGGGCCCACTCCTGAAGACCTTCTATGACTCTGTGGTAGCTTCTGCTATCTTTTATGGTGTGGTCTGCTGGGGCGGCAGCATCTCTGCTGGGGACAGGAAGAGACTGAACAGGGTGATCCGAAGGGCCAGCTCTGTTCTAGGATGCCCTCTGGACCCAGTGGAGGTGGTGAGTGACAGGAGAATGGCGGCTAAGCTGTCATCCCTGTTGGACAACGTCTCCCACCCCATGCAGCAGACTGTGACAGCACTGAGCAGCTCCTTCAGTGGGAGACTGCGGCACCCACGGTGTGGGACGGAGAGATTTCGCAGGTCTTTCCTCCCCACTGCTGTCAGACTCCACAACAAAGACTTTAACTGATCAAGCACACACATCCACACATGTGCAATAACACTAAGTGCAATAATCTTTTCTGGCATCGTTGTATTTTTACTCAGTTGTATATAGCATTCGTATTCTATTTTTATAATATTGTATATTTTTATTCTATTTTATTCTACTGTATATAGTATATTATTTTATTCTATTCTGTACAGCTGTGTACTGTATTTATTCTTATTGTATTCTAATTTTTGCGTCATAACTTTTGCACTGTCCACTTCCTGCTGTGACAAAACAAATTTCCCACGTGTGGGACTAATAAAGGTTATCTTATCTTATCTTAATTGTGCCAAGCTGACAGAAGGCAAAAGAGGGTTGTCCGGGGAAGTTTTCATTTTTAAATTGCAGAGACTGTGACCTGAGGGATATGGAAGGATTGACTGAGGTGCAGATGCAGACCATGACTGGGAGAGAAGTAGTGATGGTAAATTTGATTCTTTTTACTGAATCGAGTTTTAATGAGTCACTCACCAAAGTGAATCGGGTTTTGAGTCATTTGATTCACTGAGTCAGTTGACCAGAGAGTGCAAAAAATTTACATTTTCACTCAAACTTAATTTGTTTCTCTTTTCATGTAAATCCCACTGCTAAGATGAATGATTCTAAAAAAAACAACTATTTTATAAAGCAAAAACATTTCTAAAATTAAGCAATTTCCTATCAAAATTGCTTAATAAACATTTATTTTGTTTATTTTTATTTTATTAGTATTTTCCTTAAATGTGTTAAATATATATTTTCTCATCTAAATGTCCACTGAGCTGTGAACCAGGGGGCGGTAATGCGGTTGCCAACCAAGAAGAAGAAGCTGTGAGCCAGGAGGGAGGGGGTGAGTGAGTGAGTGAGTGAGTGAGTGATTCGTTCGCTCGCCCTATGATTCAGCACAGGAGGGAGGGGGCTAGCGAGTCCTGAGTGATTCGCTTACGCTTAAGATTCAGCACAGGAGGGAGGGGGTTAGTGAGTGAGTGAGTGAGTGAGTGAGTGATTCGTTCGCTCTATGATTCAGCACAGGAGGGAGGGGGTGAGTAGCTCAAATGTGCTGTTAGCATGTTAGCAGAGTGATGCTACTGTGAACCGAGGAGCTATTTTCTTGATGTGAGCTTCTACTCAGGGTTTTTCTTCCAGTTCAGAGCAGAAATGCTTTTGTTAAGAAACTGGCTGTTGTCCCCCCCCCCCACAATTTTAATTATAAGCTAGATATATTTCTACTAAGCGAATTAGTTTGCTAACAGAAACAGGGATGAGTCAGTGAGTCAGTTGGGCTTGTGAATCATGATTCACGAGTCAGTAAAGTGATTCTCGAGTATTGAACGATTTGTTCACGAATCGAACATCGCTAGAGAGAAGGCTTCAAGAGGACCATTGAGAAGCAGGAACCATCTCCAGGACAGCAGACAAACGACAGTGGGCTGCACCACTGGGCTTCCAAAGGATTGTCACGAGGAGATTTCGCACAGCAAAATCTTAAATAAAATGAAAGAGATTTCGACGTTGACGGTGAGGAAGACAACTAAAGTGTACGACTTGCTCTGCCTTAAATCTACAGCCGCGTTGGAACAGAAATTGAGGGATGAAGAGAGCGTGCTAAGCTCCAAAGGTGACAGCGCAGAGGGAGATCAGCGCTGGAATTATAACTCTGTAAATGGCACAGACACCAGGAGCCATGACCGTGACTGGGAATGACCACCTAATGCTGTTTCACTTTGCCATGCAAAGTACTTTGACACTCTGGAGAAGACCTTTCCTCTGTATCATTGTTGTTGCCATTTGCATGTGAGAGCTTAGATTGTGGGAAGATTAAAGATGAACAAAGGGTGGTGGGAGAACAGTGAAGTGAGGATACACAGTGTGAAACTCCTTTAAGTGTACAATAATGTTGATGTGATATACACAATGTCAGGAAAGAAATTCTGGTATTAATGTGATCTTGATTTAAGAATCAAAAGGGGGGATTGTATAGGAATTTATTTTAGTTATGTATTAATCACATTATCTTATTGTATAATGCCTTGGTGCCACTGGATTTAAACATGTCTGACACCCATACAGTAAGACAAATGGTGGGGGTGTAGTAAGGAAGTTGGGGGGAGCAGACACTCCACACGAGAGTCTTTTGTCTCTTCGAGGACTCTGGAAGGTAGCAAGGGAGTGTGAACCTTAAGGTATGAAACAGCTGTGTACTGCCTTTTGTTCCTGGAGAAGGTATTTAACTGAGAGCCGGGCCTCGGGGGCTTGGGTCCTGGTTGGTGTGTTGCCGCGACAGAACACTCCCCGAAGGGCATGATCGGGCCAATTGGCCTCAGCGGCTGCGGTACGGAAGTCAATAATGAACTCTGCGACACTCTGGCTCCCCTGCTGTAACCCAAGCAACCTTTCATCAGAACTGCCCTCAGATTCTGGATGAGTAAAGGTCCTTTTAAACTCACACAGAAAATCATCATACAAGCAGGTTGGGAGCGAATGAGCCGACAGGTAAGCCTCAGCCCATAACAGTACATTGCCCTGAAGCTTAGCCACCAGATATGCTACCCGAGCTGAATCGCTAGCAAAAGAATGGGGAGAATGCGTGAACGCGAGAGAACATTTTAGTAGAAAGGCAGTACAGCGACCCTGCTCCCCGGAGTACAGCTCTGGTTCTGGGAATGCAACATCGCGAAAAACGGAGCCTGAAGGGGTTGGAGCTGGGGAAGACTGGGGAGGTTCTGCCACGGGTGCAGGAGACGCAGAGGACGGGCATGGAGTAGAGGAAACAGCTGACTGAATTTCCTGCATGGAAGCTAAGATCTTAGCCTGAGTCTCGCCTATGGCTTGGCACCGGGTGTCGAGGGCCTGCAACGCTTGCTCATGAGCCCCTAAAATGGCTCCCTGCTTGGAGACTGCTGCACGTACTGGGTCTGCGGAGTCCATTTTCTGGCCAGTTGGTACTGTCACGGGGCCGAGTGGCCTGTACTGAACAAGACTCAGGTGCAGAAACCCAGAGCAGAGACAGCAGATGATGTAACAATTTATTAGGCTTAAGTGCAAAAAAGAAAACGTAGCAAAGACAAAAAAAAAAACAATAAGACGTGGAGTCAAAGGAGCTTGCAAAGAAAGCGTCTGGACTTCTTTAAGTTGCTTGAAGACGTTTCACCTCTCATCCGAGAAGCTTCTTCAGTTCTAAGGTCAAATGGTGGAGAGTCCCAGATATAAACCTAGTGGGAGAAACCCCCCACAGAGGGACAAAGGACCCCCTGATGATCCTCTAATCGCCTGAGCCAAGGTGTGAAACTGGGCGTGGGTCCCAATCAGCCAGAGTTTCGGATGAGCTCATTGTGAAACCTGGCCCCACCTTATCATGCGAACAGTCACACTGAAGAGAGAAGATAGAGGAGTTAGGGAGGTAGTGGAGGCAGCTCTGAAGTGGCCAGTTGTAAGAGTAGCAATTCTTACTTGCAGTAGGGGACATGGAGTGTTGAGAGGGGGGTGATGAGAACCCAGGGGGAGGCTGAGTGGAGTGGAAAGGCTGGCCTGAGATCCGGGGCTTCAGATGGAGTGTGATGGCAGGCAGGTGAGGCACAGAGAGATTTTCAGAATGATTGCTTGGTATCCTGAGCCCAGCGGTGGCGCGTGAGCCAAGGTGAATACAGCAAATGTGTTGATGATGAACTGGCAGTGACTGAACATCAACGTGTAGTTTAAATCCCTCTGGCTTGATTGCCTGCAATAGGCTCCAGGTGTGCAGGAGCTGGACTTGGCCCTGCCCAGGGGCGGATCCCAGGTCAGTTCAGGAGCCTTATGGAAATTCCAGCCACCCACCGCAGACCATGACAGTGTGTTTCTTTTGTCCTGCTCCCCTCTCCCTTAACCAATTGTGGCAAATGGCTGCCCCTTCCTGAGTCTTGATCTCCCAGAGGTTTCTTCCTGTTAAAAGGGAGTTTTTATTTCCCACTGTTGCCAGGTACTTGCTCAAAGAGGATCATTCAATTGTTGGGTTTTTTTTTCTGTATTACTTAGTGTATTTACCTTACAATATAAAGCACCTTGAGGTGACTGTTGTGTTGATTTGGCGCTATATAATTAAAACTGAATTACATCTCTGAAGAAATGTTACATGCATGTTTTGTTGCCTTTTTAAAGTGATGGGGGAATAATTGTAATGGGCTAATAAAAAGGGACAGACGTGCTCTGTGTAAAGATCAACCCTTTGACCACCATTCACTGCATCATTAATTGCTTTAACTTATAGTCCATAATGCTGTAAAAACAAAAGAAGGAAAAGCTGAGTCATTTTCACATTTTTATTGAGGTTTGAATTCAGAAAGTCGGTTGCTGATCTCAGTAAATGTAACAGGATGTTGTCATGATTCGAGTTTTGAGGAGAAGACAAACGACTGCATGGTCTCAGTAGATGTCAGAATAGTGATCTTTATTACACACTTCTAAGACAGAAGCATGGGAAGACAAGCGTACAGCCACAGATCTCCAAAGAGTGGACCGTTCCCCATCCTTATATAACCCATGATGACATCACACAGTTAGACCTTACTGGAAATGATAACAGTCTCCCCATAGTCCAAAGTTCTCCTTATACAAACATCAGATGATACTTTAGAGAAAAACAAGTGTGTGACATGTCATGTTGTGCAGTTCTGTGAGCCTGTGTGTCCAACTAGAGAATGTCCTGACATGACCTCCCTGTGTAAATAAGGGTGAACGTGCGTGTTTACATAATTCTCTATGTCCATGTTCTGATGTAGGCCTGCAAATGAATTAGAACAAGGTCCTGCTGGACCCTCCAGTTATGGACGGTGAATACAATGCTGTGGATACCATTTGAGACTTGATTACAATGATGATAACCTGCATACATTAATCTTTACTCAGATTACCATAGATATAAAACAAAGATTATACTGTCATCAGATTCCACAATGGTAAATGATTAATGATTGATATTTCTAATTATAACTGTGATCATAAGAATACAAAATAAAATATCTCCTGGTCACAATGTCTCCGAAAATTTACAGTTGTGGATAAAACAGGGTGATGTGTTATTGTCAGGTTTGAGTGAATAACAGGACCCAAATGCAGGACTTCCTGAGAAGCCACAGGCAGTTTATTTACTTCACTTACTATTTATATCAGTTTGGCCAGCAGTCACGTATAGGTTCAAACAAAATGGCACGAGGCTGCAAAAATATTTATCATCTAGTAATTAATTAGATTATATATTAATGAAAGCATGAGTGTACCCACCAAAACACACCAAAGAACCCAACCCCTGTAACAGCAACTGGCTTCTTTTTATTCTCTATCATTCAGGTGAGCATCTGGAATAGCCCAAGTCTGGGGGAAGCAAAAAAATGAGAAACAAAACATCCACATATGCAAACATCAAACCACAATATAACACATGGAAGACATTTATATTTTGTACAAAGTCCTATGAATAATTCAACATGTGTGTACTAGAAAATGCACAGATACATAAATAACAATCTTCTTGTGGGACATGTGTGTGTGAGAGAGACACAGAGAGAGTTGCGTGTAAGAGTGTACGTCACCCCCAAATTTCACAAACAAAACACAAGAAGCACACGTCCAAAATACATTAACGCTTCAAAACAAAACTAGACCGGATCTTAACAAGTCCATGAAAAGTTCAGGGGGTCGACCCGGAGGTCGACAGAACAAGAGCCAAAACAATTCAGGAGGCCGGCCACACGGAAGGCAGTTGCGGCAACAAAGCAGGTCCGGAGGCCGGCTGCGAGGCCAGCTGCAGTGACAGAGCAGGTTTGGAGGCCGGCCACGAGGTCAGCGGCGGCGACGACCTAGTTCAGGAGGCCGACCTCGACGCCCATGATGCCCAACTAGAGGCCTGGAAAGCAGGGGTTCTCCTGAACCCCCAGCTAACGTAGCTTGATGCTGGCCAGGCTCTCCAGAACCCCCAGCTGACAAAGCTTGATGCTGGCTGGGTTCTCCTGAACCCCCAGCTAAAACAGAAAATGCCTGGACGGGCCTCCTGGGCCCTCCAGCGGAGACAGGCAACTGAACGGGTCCCTCGGACCCTTCAGCAGAGATGGACGGCTGAAACAGTTCTCCAGAACTGCCAGCGGAGACTGACAGTGACGTGGGAGCCGCGACGTGCTGGATTGGCTCACTCGAGCTTCCAGCAGGGCGTGATTCAGGACCAGAAGTAATTGAGACCCCTGGCTGAGGGTGTAGATGAGGGGCTGACTGGATGAAAGCACTGGAGCCTGAACTGATGACAAAGCTAATGATTGCGCTACCAACTGAGCTACTGACTGAGCTATGGACTTTAACAAAGGTTGTAGAAAGTGTGGTTGTGGTAATGACTGAGCTACAGGTAGCGGGGCTGATTGTGGTGGAAGTGAAGACTGAGCTAAGGACTGCAATAAAGGTTGTAGTGATGGTGGTTTTGATGGTGACTGAGCTAATCCTCCTGAGCCTCCTGAACATGAGAAAAACTGCTGGACGGGCTCACCTGAGCCTCCAGCGGACACAGGAATGGGTGCCGGCACCAGCTGAACACCAGCCCCTCCCACCCGAGGAACTGAAACGGGTGGAGGGGAACGCTGGGCCCAAGCAGCCCTGGGAGCAGGAACAGGAGGAGAGAGAAGCTCAGGAACAGTCTCAAAATGCACAATATTGCCAACTGGGTCTGGGCATATAGTCTTTGGAAAGTGGGCAACCTCAGAAACATCCAACTGGGACACAGAACAGTCCCTAGAAGGAGCCACAATCTTAATAGATTGTAGCAAGGGGCAACTAGAGTCCTTAAGTGTCCTTGGGGAACAGACAGCCTCTTCCTTTAGAGAGCTTAAGTTACAGCCTGCAATATCCGTCCCTATCAACTGCCTGTGCCCCTGCTGAAAAGTACATGGCTGAAAGGCTGGCTTAGAAACATTAACCACCTCCCTTTCAGCTGACTTGGAAACAGAACTTGCAGTCTCCGGAAATTTCACAGCAGTCTGAATATTTCTTCCCTCAGATTTAAGGAGAGTAGTCTTGGTCATTTTAACACTGGGTTCAGATTGTACAGAATGAAAACAGGTTCTTAAATCCTCAGAGCAGGAGTTCACAGGGGTTGGATTTATTGTTTGTTACGTTCATGAGTTCAGGAGGAGCATGAGAAAAACAGTCTTTGTTGCTCACCACTGCTGATTGTCCAGACAGGGCTCTAGACTAACTTTTTGCCATGGGCGCACCGAGGCGCACCAGCACAAAAATTAGGCGCACTCAGATTTTTCAACCGCATCGCTTAACACCGCAGTTTTACATGTGCACTTTTTTGGGGGGGAATTGCAGTCCATACAGATAATATTCATTTCTAAATTATAAACTAACAATCTTGTGCTTAAAGTGCTTTGTCAATATTGTAGAAAATGTTAAACTTAATCATCATCTCGGCCTCCTCTGACGACCTATTTGCTGTTGCATGCTGCTGAAAGGCAGTGGGGAGAGGGGACACTTGGGCAGTGCATTTATTGCAGCATATAATGTGTTTTCTGGATACACTGTGCTTTTGCAGCACCGTGTCAGAGCACTGGCTATGAATTTCAGACGGATCAGGCTTTAACTTAACAAAAAAGTTATCAATAGTTATTTTCATCTTTTCTTATTACCCACGGCTACATCCACTTCTGTCGGGCCTAGGCTGCTCACTAGGGCTGGGTATCATCACTGATTTCTATAATCCATTCGATTCCAGTTCTCAAAGTCCTGATTCGATTCAATTTAGCCTCAGACAGTCAGAAATATTATAATTCTGATCATTTATCAGTACGGATACATGTCAGACTTCATCAGAATTGTGAACATCACAGCAGATGCCTTTGTGTCAAAGTAACTAAGAATAAAACACAGAAAAACATGAAGGAGATTTTTCTGGCCTGGCTTTTTATAGCAGATAATCTTAAAAATATTCTGCAATATTCTGCAATTTTGCATAATTTCAAAAAGTTTAAATTACTTCAGTATTGAACAACAGAAAAAAAATTGCCTTTCTTGTCCAAGGTCATTTAAGTGAAAAAAAGAAAAGAAAAAGACAGCGGCCGACAGCGCTGTAAACAACTGTAGACTGGTGGGTAATAAGCAAATGAATAATGCAGAAAACAGAGATTTGAGACGGGAAACTGTTCTTGAAGTACAGAGAGAGATAGAGAGAGAGCAAGCTGTGCATTAGGTGTGATTTTTATTGTGGTGGAAGCAAAACAGCAAAACTCAGAGTGAATTCATGATGACAATGTGAAGCGCAGTTTGCTGCTTCTTTTGCTGCTGGCTCGGTGAATTTGGTTGGAGAGAGACAAAACCTGCAGCTCAGCTAGCACAAAAAGACGTAAATACAGAGCAGACCCGATGCATCAGAATCGCTGAGCTCCGACAGCGTGTCCATCTACAGGCCATCGGGTGAGAAAGCCGAGAAAGACAAAGCTGATTCTGATGCGTCAGGTCCGCTCTGTGTTTACGTCTTTGTGTGGAATCCGTGTACTTGCTCTCATTTGCTGTTTGGTGGTTGTTGAAATAGTTTTGTGAGCTTTAATCTGAGAATCTGGCGTTTCTGGCAAAACACAGTTATATTTAAAAGTCAATTCAGGATTTATCTGCTGCAACCGGTTGGGGTGAGAGAAGGAAGACAGGATAAAGACATGCTGTGGGAGACAGAGATTAATAACAGATATGATTCAATGCAGAGAGGTCTATTAATACATAGTGAGTGAGAAAGGTGACTGGAAAGGAAAAACTCAATGCATCATGGGAATCCCCGGCAGCCTACGTCTATTGCAGCATAAGGAGAATTCAGAGTCACCTGGTCCAGCCCTAACTTTATGCTTTAGCAAAAAGGAAAGTTTTAAGCCTAATCTTGAAAGTAGAGATAGTGTCTGTCTCCCTAATCCAAACTGGAAGCTGGTTCCACAGAAGAGGGGCCTGAAAACTGAAGGCTCTGCCTCCCATTCTACTTTTAAATACTCTAGGAACAACAAGTAGGCCTGCAGTGCAAGAGTGGAGTGCTCTAATAGGGTGATATGGTACTACAAGGTCATTAAGATAAGATGGGGCCTGATTATTTAAGACCTTGTATGTGAGGAGCAGGATTTTGAATTCAGTTCTGGATTTAACAGGAAGCCAATGAAGGGAAGCCAAAACAGGAGAAATCTGCTCTCTCTTTCTAGTCCCTGTCAGTACTCTTGCTGCAGCAGTTTGGATTAGCTGAAGGCTTTTCAGCGAGTTTTTTGGACATCCTGATAATAACTAATTGCAGTTGTCCAGCCTGGAAGTAATAAATGCATGAACTAGTTTTTCAGCGTCACTCTGAGACAGGATATTTCTAACTTTAGAGATATTGCGCAAATGCCGCTTTGCCGTAGCCACAGTCGCCCCGCAAATGAGACACACGCATGAATCTTTCACAGTGATAAAAAAGAACTCTTCCTCCCATTCACTGTGAAAATGATATATTTTCTTTCTTTTTTCCGCCATGTTTTCCTCATCTCTTCACCTTTGCTGGTGTTCACGGCAACTGTTTCCGTGGAGACCAGCTAGCGTTGATCTAATATTTAATAATAAACATTTTATATATATATATATATTATCTCTAACAAATTGACCCCAATGCAATTGTGATTTTAAAAAAAATAGCAAGAAAAAATAAAAATAGATGCAGCTAACTGGTAAGTTGTTATGGTGAGCTATTTTTAGAACAGGCCCGCGGGCGACTCATGTAGTCCTTGCGGGCGACCTGGTGCCCGCGGGCACCGTGTTGGTGACCCCTGACCTACAGCATGCTCTAATCGCTCTAATAGGATGTTATGGTCAAAAGTATTGAACCACCAACGTTCTGCCCCCACTGCTTTCCAACATAAAATGACTATGGATTTCTATTCTTTTAAAGAAACTGAAAATAAATACATATATTAATGAAACATGTCCCATAACACGTGTTTTACACAGAATAATATTAATGTGGCCATTCCCACTCTGGGATCCCACAGTAACACCAGCATAGAAGAAATGGCTTTGATTTTGCCACCCTATTTGATTTCCATGCCACCCTCTTTCTGTAGACAGGATGTGTGAAACAGGAGTGTATGAACACCTTTACAAAGGTTCAAAGAGGGACACTCCCACTGTATCCCCCCAAAGAGGGACACTCCCACTGGGTTTAAATCTGGGACTCTCCGCCATTTGACCTTAGAACTGAAGAAGCTTCTCGGATGAGAGGTGAAACGTCTTCAAGCAACTTAAAGGAGTACAGACACTTTTCTTTGCAAGCTCCTTTGACTACAATGACCTGGATGACTAAGAACCTTCACAGACATAGGTCGTGTCCAAATTCATGGGCTGCATCCTCCTGAGGACCCGGCCTTCGCGGTCTACGTGGGCCGGGTCCTCAGAAGGTCGGGTAGGCCCGAAGTAAACGGCAGTGGAATTGGACGGTCTAGCCTTCTGATTAGCGTCACCGCTGTCTCTGTGAAGTTTAATAAACTCAGCCGTCTGCTCCTTGCTATCTAAAATATAACGACACTGGCGTAAATTCTCGACTGTCTCATACTTCTGTTTAATCAGTTTCCTGTTTGATGTTTAGTCAGCTGTGTAAAAACCAAGGAGGAACCCACCCGGGGGATTGATAAAGTTTTATTTTATCTAATCTAATCTAATAACTTTAATCTCAGCCAAACCGATTTACTCACGAACAAACAAAACACTGAAAAAAGCCCAACAATAACATTTTTAGGTTGTCTAAGTGACTTATATATTACGTTTAACCCGAGCAGCGAAAGTCCGCGGTGATCTGAAAATGATGTGCCGGGAGTTGTGCCGTTCTCGGCTGCATCAGTAACACTCGAGCTCCCGGCTAGCTATCGAGCTGGTGGGTAGCAGACGTCTCCGAAAACGTCGAAGCACTTTTGCAAATATGCGATATCTTGATAAACCGAGCAGATATTTGATGTTTACACAGCTACTTTCTCGCCTGAAAATATGTTAAAAGTTTATTTTGTGACCCAGAAAGATTAGTATGAGTAATTTTAAAACTTAGTAGCGGCCGCCATTGTTGGAAACTGGAGTTTGGCTGGGCCGCGCTATGAATTCTGGGATATGGTAGGCCATGAAGGACACACCTGACCCATCCTTCAAATTCGGGGAAAAGGAGGAGGCATTTGTAGGCTGCATTCGGAGGAGTCTACGAATTTGGACAGCCTTCGGTGCGTCGCTGTGACGTAATCGGTCTACAAATGCGTCCTCAGGAGGATGCAGCCCATGAATTTGGACACGACAATATTCTCTCCTGTGCTATCCGGTTGTTCAGTCTGACGTCACTAGCCGTGTCTGGGTCTAAACTCCGCTGCAATAAAAGTGATTTGATTTGATTTGATTTGATATATCAAACGATCACTATGGCATTACTGAGAGTTGAAAAACTGTCTAAAGTCTTTCATCTTTAATAAAATGATCAGCGTTCTGCTCTACCAGGTGTAACAATTGAGTTTAACATCCAGGCATCCATGAAAACGGAATTTATGACATTTAACGGAGTTAGAAGTTAGCAGGGAGTTAGCTCGCTAGCTTCTATCTAAATACAATATAGCATGTCCTGACTGCGGGGTTTTGGAAACAAATTAAAACGTACAGCTCTGTTATCACTTCCAGCATAAATGAAGACAGAAAACTAAACAGCAGTGACGTTTGTAGGGTTACTGAAGTTGGGCTAGCTGGTATATAATGATGTGCTACGTGACCGCTAGTGACACAGCTATGTTAGCATAATATAAACAAGCTAACTTTTTTTCCACTCGATAAAAGTTACCGTGAGTGTTCTCGGTGGTCAGGAAAAAATGTAATTGCATGGCAGGATGCTGTAAAAGGACCAAACTTCAGCCAGGAGAACAACTGAGATAATCCATCCACAATACGAGGTTCGTCATTCATATACTGCTGCATGGGCTGGGCTGTAGTTACATCCTAAGGTTTTAAAAACTGAGCTTAAATAAATGATTAGTGGTAATTGTAGCTGCCCACTTGGAATTACCACTCGTGACGCAGAGAGCTTCGACTGATGCAACTTTATTCTCTCCTCTTTAAACCACCGACAATATGGCACCGTGAAAACTATAAAGATGCACAAACAAATACCATTAAACATTTACGTAAAAAGTGCAGAAATGTTCACATTTTACCATAGAAAATTATTTTGATTAACTCAAATAGTGACATTGACATAAATCAATAGTTTTTAAACTACTTATGTTACAGCATTTAATAAAATGAATTAACAACAACCATTCTGTCTCTTAAATACATAAACAATCATTTGCAATCATTAACCAACCTCTTTCTGCTTCCAAGGGTGCTAATCATGCTGAATCAGCTAGCCAACCTCCTCCATGCACATCTCTTAGCCAGTCTTTCCACACCACAAACAAATGACATGCATACACAATAAAAACGAATTCAACCACATTGAGTAAACTTTCAAAGTTATAGCATGTGACAGATAAATAAAACACATAGTTTTGCATGAGTACCCTCAAAAACAAATGCTTTTACTCACTCTGAAGCAACATGTTTGCGTCGCCTCACCGAGAACAGAACAGGAAGTCTGACACAATAAAAGAGGAAGTGCTAAGGTACTCTTCAAAATAAAAGTGCAAAGTAAAGTGGCTTTGCCGGCATTTACACTCCCACCAAATCCTGATACAATGAACGAACAAATTCACAAAGCAAGTGAATTGTACAGTATTTCTTATACTAATAAATGACTGAATTGAACTATCAGAGTTATACAGGTAAGTATACTTAATGGATTAAGGTAGTGTATAAACACAACTAGTATTGCCTTAACATATTTTGTTTTATTTAATTCTCAAGGAGTAGTACTAGTTTTTGGATTGGTCTCTCAATTACTGAAGGTTTAGAAGGGGCATCTTGCTTTCTTTGAGGCTTTCTCTCCCCAACTCGTACTTTGACTCAAGCCATCATGGTCTTGAAAGGTCTCCACAACTCGACCTAGCTGCCAATGGTTTCGTGGGAGGTTGTCGTCCTTGATAACAACGATATCATTGACCTTGAGGTTACGCCGAGGTAAGTGCCATTTTTGCCTTGTTGATATGTTGAGCAGATACTCTCTTTTCCAGCGGCCCCAGAACTGTTCAATAAGATATTGGACTCTTCTCCATCTTTTTGTAGCATACACATCTTCCTTCACGAACACTCCGGGGGTGGAAGAGCAACCTTTGTTTTCATCATGATGAGATGATTCGGCGTTAAAGGTTCCAGTGCATGAGGATCATTGATTCCATCAACTGATAATGGGCGACTGTTGACAATAGCCATGGCTTCATATAGCAGCGTTCTGAGGGAGGCATCATCAAGCCAACCTGGGCACTGTGCGAAGGTAGCATTCAACACATTCCTAACCGTTCTTATTTGCCTTTCCCAGACACCTCCTGCATGGCTGGCAGAAGGGGCGTTGAAGACAAATTCGCACTGTTTTTCAGATAAGAAGGTCTCCAATTGCTTGGCGTCGCATTGCTTAAGTGCTTCCTTGAATTCGTTCCTAGCACCAACAAAGTTGGAACCTTGGTCGCAAGGCTTGGTTGTAATTGTTGGACAGCTCCTCTAAGGCTGATGAAGCATCTCAATGCATTGATGAAAGAGTCTGTTGACAAATCTTCAAGCATCTCAATATGGACAGCTCTTGAATACAGACACGTGAAAATCAGACCATATCTTTTGTGCTCTTTGCGTGCTGTCTTCACAATGAACGGGCCAAAGCAGTCCATGCCGCTAAATGTGAAGGGTGCTGAGGCTTCAAGACGTTCTTTAGGGAGTTCAGCCATTCGTTGGCTCTCTGTAGGTCGTCGAAGTTTCCTGCAAAGCACACAGGTGTGTATCATTTTGGCCACCAGCTTGCTCCCACCAATGACCCAGAATCCATTTGCTCTAAGCTCCATTTGTGTCTGGCTTCGACCTTGATGGCATGTCTTAGCATGGTAGTGGGACACAATGAGCTTGGTTATATGACTGTTGCTTGGTAAGATGAGTGGGTGCTTCACTTTGTGGCAAAGAGACGACCACTTTAATCTCCCACCAACACGCAAGAGTCCATCAGACCAGATGGGGTCAAGACTGAAGAGAGAGCTTGAGTTTGGAAGGTCCCTTTTGGCTTGAAGCGTTTTTATTTCATGAGGGAAGGCGTGCTGCTGTAAGATCTTTATCACTGCTTCAGCAGCCTTCTCACGCTCCTCGATCGTTGCATGTTCAGTATGCCTTTGTTGAGACCTCAGTCTTTTGATTCTTGCAACCACCTTTATGAGTTTTGTCCAAGATGAAAACTGATTCAGGCGATCGAGAATATCATTGAAGGTACTGACGTCAGTTGCGAGCACCTGAATTGTCTTGACTTCGGGATCACCAACAAGTAACTCAGCTGGAGTGCTGGGTGTTAGACGTAACTCACGTTCCCAGAGAAACTTTGGTCCTTGCAGCCAGTTTGTAGAGTGGATGTCTGAAACATGAAGCCCTCTGGATGCATGATCTGCTGGGTTTTCTGAGGTGTCCACATAATACCATTGATTGGGATTGCTGTTGTCTCTAATGAGTTGAACACGGTTTGCAACAAATATGTGGAACCTGCGAGCGTCATTGTTGATGTAACCAAGGACCACTTGGGAATCGGTCCAGAAGAATTCATCATCAATTTTCATGTCAAGCTCAGCCTTTAAGCTCAGCGGTGGTTTACTTTTGCAGAAACCACCGCCGCTGCGAGTTCAAGCCTCGGGATTCTTGTGACCTTTGAGGGTGCCACCCTTGCTTTTCCCATCACAAGGCTGCAGTGAACCTCATCCTTGTCATTTTTATATCTCAGGTAAGAACATGCACCATATCCTACGCAGCTGGCGTCCGAAAAATGGTGTAGCTCTACTCTGACAATATTTTGGAAGTCGTGTGGGTGGTAACATCTTGGAATTGAGATCTCATTCAACTTGAAAAGACCATTTATCCATTTCTCCCACCGTGGCTTCACATCTTCTGGGAGTGGGTCGTCCCATCCAATGCCTCTGTGACAAAGCTCTTGTAGGATATGTTTTCCACTTAGGCTGAATGGAGCGATAAATCCAAGTGGATCTTAGAGTGAGGCAATGACAGACAAACAACCACGGCGGGTTGAAGACTGATCTTTCAGGCTGGTGTTGAAGATGAAGGTGTCTTCCTTTATCGACCACTGAATGCCAAGAGCACGTTCTGAAGGGGATGGGTCAAACCCATGAGGTTCAATGGTTGCTGCTCTTTCAGAAGGGTCTAAGTTGGAGAGAGCAGCTTCTTCATTTGAGTTGAATTTGTGAAGGCGCAGGCCTCCTTTTCTGCACAACTCTTGTGACTGAATGATCAGTTCTTTGGCTTCCTCAACTGATGAAACGCTGGCTAATCCATCATCAACGTAGAAGTTTTTCTCCACAAAGGCTGATGCTAGAGGATAGTCGGTTTGATGTTGTCGTGCAAGATGCTTTAAACCGAAATTGGCGCATCCTGGAGATGATGCAGCTCCAAACAGATGAACTGCCATTCTGTACTCCTGAGGTTCTTTCTCCAAATCACCTTCTTTCCACCAGAGGAATTTCAGATAGTTTCTGGATTCAGGGGTGACAACGAATTGATAGAACATTCTTTCAATGTCGCAGATTACGGCCACGGCTTCTTTCCGAAATCTGCAAAGCACTCCAACCAGAGGGTTGATGAGATCAGGTCCAGTTAATAGGGTATCATTTAGAGAGACACCATGGGATTTGGCCAAACAATCAAAAACAACTCTTAGTTTGTCCGGCTTCCTGGGGTGATAGATTCCATGATGTGGCAGGTACCACTCGGTCTGCCCCTGAGATGCTATAGGAGCAGGCTCTGCATCACCCCTGTTGATGGTTTCTTCCATGAATGTTCGGTACTGATTGTAGTATTGTTTGTTGGCCTTTAGTTTTTTCTTGAGACACTGTAGACGTACTGTGGCTAACCTCTTGTTGTTTGGCAGGTTGGGTGGGCTGTTCCCTTTGAAAGGGAGAGGCATTTCGTAATGTCCGTCTTCCCTTTGTGTGATGTGATTACTGAGGAACTGTATGAAATGGACATCTTCTTGGGACACATATTTGTTCTCATAGGTTCTCTCAGCAAAATCTGATTCCAGGGCTTTTAGAACATCTGTCGCTGATGGAACAGGCAACTCTTTTACTGTGAGCCGATGCACAAAGCTCTGGTTTCCTTGTCTGTCTAGGTGGGGATTTGATGAGCCAATTATACTCCATCCTAGTTCTGACCTTTGTGCGAAGGGTTCATGCTTGTCACCTATGATGACTTCAAGAGGAGCCAGCGCAGATGGACAGTCATATCCAATCAGGAGCCCTACATCACAATCTTGGAGAGGCGGCAACTTATTTGCCAAGCTTCTGAGATGAGGCCACAGTAATGCTGTTTCCTTCGTTGGGATGTACGACTTATCAACTGGGATAAAGTCGCGGCTATAAGCCTGTTGTAGTTGGATACAACTCTCAGAGTGGAGTCCTCTAACTTGTAAACTATGAACACTCTTACTCGAGATGACTGTGTCAATAGCCGTCATTGTACTGAGTTTCAGTTTTACTGGTTGGACATCCACATTCAGCTTATCAAGTATGTCGTCCAAGACAAATGTTGAGTCACTTTGTGTGTCTAACAATGCATAGGTGAGTATTTCTCTGTGTGGCTCTTGTACAGAAGACACAAAGACTGGGACAATACTTGAGGTAGCCGAAATGCGTTGTGTTGATGTATGAGACATGACCTTGTGTGTTTCCTGGCTTGCAGGTTCTTCTGTGGGAGCGGAACTATTTGTTACTGCTTCTGCAGGGCTTTGCTTCCTGTTTTCGTGCAGGCAGGTTGGATGACGACGTTCACAAATGTTGCACGTGTGTCGCCTTTTGCAATCTTTGGTGATATGACCTTTTCTTAAACATCCAAAGCAGAGCTGGTTTTCATGATGAATGCCTTTTTATCTTCAACACTCTTAGCTGCGAAGATGAGACACTTTGAGATTCCATGAGTTTCACTTTTACAAACAGAACAAGGTGATTTTGGTTTACTAATGTTTGTGTCTTGTTTCTCTTGAGCGGAACTCTTTGGTTGCCTGTTTGTGTTGAAGACTTTGGCTCTCTTTGGGATTCGATCATCTACAGGTCTGAAATTCATAAACAGTGGAGAAGCTATCGGTTTGCAAGCTATCCGTGCTTCTCTACTCAGGAAGTCTGTGAAGCATGCAAGATTTGGATAGGTGCCAGATTCGTCAAGTTCATCTACAACAATTCGACTCCACTTGCGCACGATCCATTCTGGCAGTTTTTTGAGCAATTTGTGATTTTCTTCACAATCGTTTAGGATAGCTAGTCCTTTGACATGTGGGATTGCTTCAGAGCATCCTTTGAGGAAATCGCCAAACTCTCGTAGTGCTAGTGGGTCATTTGCGCTGATTTTTGGCCATCTCGTGAGTTTATCACGAAATGCTTTCTGTATAATGAATGGGTTCCCATATCTGTCCTCTAAGACTTTCCATGCTCCCTTGTATGCATTTTCTGAATCTTGGTAAAAGAAACCTACCGCTTTGCGTGCTTCTCCTGCGAGATAATTTTTCAGATAAAACATCTTCTCGCTTGCTGGAAGGGGTTTTCGGTCAATCAGATTAATGAATGACATTTTCCAATCGGTAAACTGCAAAGGGTGCCCACTGAATGTGGCAGGCTCAGGGACTGGCAAGCGATTCATACTTAATGAGCTAGCGATTGCTTGTGCTAAGCTGACAGGACTCCTGGGTCATTGTCATTTCTGGAATTGCTTTGTGGGGTTGGAATGATGCGGCATTTGGATTCAGCTGAGGTTCAATTTGCCTTCTGTAGCAAGCAGAGCTAATTTTACTATCAATTTCCCCATTGTGGTTCTCAAACCCTTCAAGGCTGTTGTACGCTTTCACGCGAGCTATTGCTATAGCAACTTCTTTGTCTGCTTGTAACTGCTGTAGTTTTGCTCTTTCTTGTTCCAACTGTTGTTGCATTTCCACCTCTTTTAGTTTAATTTCTGACAACATTTTTGCCTCTTTGAGTTTCCATTCACTTTCTAACTTGTGAAGATGTGCTTGCTGTGCTTGAATTTCTTCCATAGCCTTTGATTGCTCCAGCTTGGCAGCAAGTTCTGCTTCTGCATCTACTCTACTGTTGCGGGTACAGGATGAGCCAGAGTGACGGCTCAATTGCTCTGACAACTCTATAGAGCTTGCAGTTTCCGTTATGCTGTCGCCAAAAACAGACCTATATTCGTTCTTGCTTAACACTTCTCTTACTCTTTCTTTCTCAAGATGGTTATTATATTCCTCATGAACAGTCTTTAGACGGTCACTTATGAGGTTACATACCTCCTTTGTTAGTGTAACACAGGCGTCCATTTTGTTGACAATGTCAGGTGTGGTGTTACTGTTACGCAGGATAGGTTCATACTGTGAACTTACAGCGTCGTGCTTTGCTTCAATATTTTGCTGCAGTTTATTGAGGTCTTCTGCTGAGCAGAGGGATTTTAGTTTTGTTCTAGTTTCCCTTGCTACGAGCTTCCAAGAGTCATAAGTCTTGTTGAATGATTTTTCACGCTTTCTGATATCATGCTTTTGCATCTCTAGGCCTTTCTCTGTTAATTTTCTCTCACGTGAGCTAGATTTGCATGGTGCGTTTGTAGGGTTGCCTGTTTCTTCTTCTGATGAGCTGGATTCGCATGGTGTCCTTGTGGGGTTGTCTGTTTGCTCTTCTGGTAGTGACATTTTGTTTCCGTAGCTGCCTTAAGTTGATTGTAGCTTTGATTGCCTTACTGCCTGACTATACTTTAAAGCTGTAGTTAATCTTTACCACAGAGTAACGCTGTGTCAAACATTTACTGATTATGGACATTCAAAGGTATGTTTAGCGTAAGACAGCAACAACAAATGTTCATAAATTAGCTAAT
>NC_140539.1:178724-195944 GCF_057382185.1 Mchenga conophoros | reverse complement strand
AAAGTGTGCTTTTTTGTGGAGGGGAGGAATGTGTGTAATATGTTCGAAAGGTTAAAAGTTGACCTTTAATCAGTCTTTAATATTGGAAGAACAGCACAGAGCACCGACTGGCCTTTGGGAGCTCCAGCTGGTATTAAGTGAAACCAAATGGCAACCCCTTTGTGACTTGAGATGCAAAAGGTCCACTATCACACAATCAGATGGCTAATCAGGTTTACAAGAAAGGTATGCAACACTGTGAGACCAGACTTGGATTGAAGTCAGAAATATTAGGCTGTCCAAATATTTAGTTGGCACTTGGTTTTTGGATTAATTATTGATACACATAACTTGTCATTGGTTTAGCTGCACGGCACATGGCACTTTCCTTTTGGGTACCATCAGTGCCAACTTTAAAATTGTTGTGATTATGAAGTAGACTGGAATTGGTTAATTGAAAATTTATATTTAATCAGTAAACATTGCACCTCTTCAAACCTCTTGCTCATTTCTGTCTGTAACAGTACAATAATAAGCTATCACAAACATACAACCACACATTTCTTTGTAAACACATGGAATCTGTGGCAAGATCTGAAAACTGCTGTTCACAAACGCTGTCCATCTAATCTGACTGAGCTGGAGCTGTTTTGCAAAGAAGAATGGGCAAGGATTTCAGTCTCTCGATGTGCAAAGCTGGTAGAGACATACCCTAAAAGACTGGCAGCTGTAATTGCACCAAAAGGTGGTTCTACAAAGTATTGACTCAGGGGGCTGAATAATTACGCACACCCCACTTTGCAGTTATTTATTTGTAAAAAATGTTTGGAATCATGTATGATTTTCGTTCCACTTCTCACGTGTACACCACTTTGTGTTGGTCTCTCACGTGGAATTCCAATAAAATTGATTCATGTTTGTGGCTGTAATGTAACAAGATGTGGAAAAGTTCAAGGGGGCCGAATACTTTTGCAAGCCACTGTATATATTGTGTCCATTTATGAAGCTTTGTGTTGACTATTTTTAACCATAACAAGTATATATTTCCAGAGATCTATTCAACCAGAGATTTTACAGTGAAGAAAATAATTGTTTGCTCCCATACTACATTTTTTATGTTTGCTCACTTAAAAAGAAATGAACAGACTCTATTTTTATGGTAGTTACATCTAAATCAAAAGAGACAAAATATTGAACAATGAAGTACATGTATTTATGAGTGTGGAGGAGATGTTGCTGTTCATAGAGCATTTATGGGTTGACTTTTGTAAAATGAAACTGGTGTGTGAGTAACTGTCTTCTCTTAAAAGTATTCTGTTATTTTCCATAGGCAAAGGATATTTCAGTTATCTTCTATGGAAGCGCTGAAATTGAGAATTACACTTGAAATATGACCCTATGCCTTTGCTGAACATGGCAGGAGCTGCAGTTACTGTAAATCACTACACTTTCTCAATTTCACATCCTCTGAAAGGTCATGTACTAACATTTGTTGGCTGAAAGTCATTACAGAATGCTGTGCAGCTATTCCAGCAAGTTGTACAACAAACACTGAGGCTATGAGGGTTTTTTCACTTTGTTAAAAAATGTTTTCATGATAAGTTTTCTGTTCCAATGTAGTGGGTCAAGACTTTCAGTTTGCGTGGTGTTCTTGTTTTTTGCTTTTTTGAACTAAGCATAACAAATTATTCTTAACCCAGGGTCTAAGAATCCTATGGAGGATTTCTAATGCCTTATATAATACAGCACATTTTATGTCATATCTGGCAAAAATCACATACAAGTTGATGGAAACAAAATCCAACACATTTAAGAACAAATGCAACAACAATGCCTATATCTTTTATTTATTACCATGTTTCAAGATCCAGTTTGTGCATTTGACTGAGCTCCAGTCTTTTACATGATTCACTCTGTAAGTGTTCACCATCTCCTGAGTATCATTACAATCACAGAGCAACAGTAGCCCACTGTTCCACCTACTCTTTCATCATCCAGCAAGGGCTGCAAAGAGGCTTCACCTCAGTGGAGGAAAACTGAAGAAAATATGTGCTCATTTCAACAAAAATCAAAATGAACCTTTTTTTCATTATTATGTTTCCCACTTAACTAAATCAAAAAAAGAAAAAAATCTCATCATTCTTCTTTGTAACGTCTGAGATTAATTTTGTGCTTCAAATCAGATTTTATCTGTAGTTAACTTGATGGAGCAGCAATAAGTTTTGGAATGATGAACCGTCATTAGTCAGTTTTCTCATCAGTGTAAGAGGGTGATTTATTGGTCAGATGGCACATTCAGATTACACTTTCATATATTATTTTAAATAGTTTGTGGGTAACTGTGCAATTACTCTAATTAGCAAATGTATATTTTTTTCATTGCATTTTGTGAGAATTTAGTTTGTTCATGGTTTCCATGCAGGTGTGCTTCCTTATATTATGACAAGGGTTTTTTCTGTACAATAATGTGGAACTATGAAGATAAATAAAATCAAGAAAATTGTCAAATTCTCCCCAGACCTCCATGCTCCTTAAATGTGGTGTACCAATGTTTATCCAAGACACATCTATGAGCTTATCAGCAGCAGATGCGTTAAAAAATACATAAATGAAATGTGAGGAAAGAAGGTGTGGCAGCCATACGTCTTTAGATATCCTTGCGGATGGAATTGTGTAGATTCCTTGTTTTTGGGGTCCTTTCTTGAAGGGAAATTCCATTGCTGATAGATGAGCATTTCTATTCGTAAATGAATGTCAAACTCAATTAAAGTGAGCAGTGTTTGTAGAAGTGGTCAGAGAAGAAAGAAAGTTGTTTTTTCTGTATTCCTTCTTGCTGAATCTTTCTCTGCTAAAGGCAAGGAAGCACCTATCTGTTGAACTTTGGGAAATTGGTTTCCTCCATCTATCATTGTTGTTTGTTTGTGGCTAGTGAAGGGCTCCGTCCATATCTTTTAATTTACTTCCACATTTAATGAGAACTTTAAAAACAATCAATGAGTATGCAAGAGGGGATTCAAGATAGATATACCAAGCAATAAAGAAAAAAAGAAAAGAGTAAATCTCCACTTTAGTCTGCCTAAAGGTAAAAGAAAAACTTTCTTTCTTCCTATGAGTGGTCTTTTTTGTTACAAATCTTTACCTTTGCTACAAAAAAATCTATGTTTAAATAGGTATACTGGGTACAATGCTACTTAGTCAGATTGTGTTTGAGTGTAAACGATGAACTAATGTAAGCCTGCCTTCAATATGAATCTAAATAAGTGTGCGAGATGATTTATAGATTCATGAAGAGCATCATAGCCACTTAGTGAAGTTCATGGTTTATCTGCCTGAAACATATGTACAACAGGCCTACAGTATTTTTCAATGTCGACAAACAGAGGACACCGGAGGACACGGTCTACTCAAAATTACATTCCCACACAACTGCATTCTTAATGATGTTTGGAGTAAAAACTATTTTTCACTGTAACCTTGAAACCAGCTTTGTACTCATGCAAGAATTCCACTTCAGCAGAGTCAGTAGCATGTATTAGTTAGTAGCAAGGAGGAAATGGAGTAGGCCTAACAGACCAGAAGTATAGTCATCCAGTTTTGACGGTTGTCTTTGAACCTTTATACATTTGCACCAGTTTATTGGCTGAGGTGTGGATAGTGCAGGCTTGAAAGAGCTCCCAAATTAGGCTTGACTTTTCTACAAGCTAACTTGTAAAGAGTGTGCGTATCCCCAGTTGCTGTTAGAAACAAATAAAATTTTGTCAATGGTGGGAATTTTTTTGTGGGAGCAAAGAGCTAATTTGAGGAATTTGAATGGGATAATACTTGTGTACTTGAAACGTCTTTTGGACTTTGAACACACCATGTGCTGCTACATTAATTATTGTCATTATCATTGATATTATAATGCAATTGTCCAGATTCTTTTACAGTAATCAGGCATTACCTATTGTTATTATTATTACTATTGTTATTGTTGTTGTTGTTGTTGTTCTCTTTGAGCTGAAGTAGGGATCTATCTGTTGGGCATCTTTCATCAAGTTCATCATACTGAAAGTGTCACTTTCTGTTGAGAATGATCTTTAACCTTGTTGAAAAAAACTGCTAGGAAATCTCTGTACTTCATGTCCTTTAAACTGTAGGATTGTTTAGAGTAACTGAATCACGCAGCTCTACTGTGGCTTTGATTTGTCTGATACATAAATCTGTTGACACTTGATTTATGCGTCTGATACAATTGGGCAGCACTGAGAACAGGAAATGAATCAGTGTGTTCAAATAAATACAGGACTTAGCCCTTGTCTTGTGTGTTCTTTGAGCCAGTGGACATTTTCTCCACAGATACATACAGATAAATACAAAGTGTCTCACTCTGGCTCATAAATAAGACCCATGAATCATAAAACAATAACAGCACAAGCTTGTTCCTTAAGCTTTCATTGTAGATTTGTTTTCCCCTGCAGCGTTGATGAAGCTGTGTTTCTATTTCTCCTCTCCTCTGTCAGACAGATTGTAAATAATGCTTGCTGTTGAGCTTTTTAGCTGGACAGTAGCACTCTACAATGAATTAGACTTTAATTAGATACATACAACAACTCCCAGTACTGCACTCTCTCTTTCTCTTACACACTTTTACATGATATACTGGGAAGTCTCAGGGTCTGCTGCTCTGATGGTAAAATTCATCAAAATTGGTCTCAGTGGAAGGGTGGAAGCCATTCTTAGGGAAGGTGTGCCAAATAAGATGAGAAGAACTGGACTAAAAATCAGTGGCAACATATCTTATGGACTGATGAATCCAAATTTGAAATGTATGGTCTCTTCCATCAGTATGTACAGAGAAGATCAGGAGAGAGATACAACAATGAGTGTCTACATGGTGGAAGCTTTGTCAGCGTTTTTCATTTCAGCCAGTTTTGGGAATCTTGTTAAAAAGTTACCGATTTGTGAAAAACTACCTTCACATTTTAACCATAGTACTATCTCAAAAACATATGATTAGCAGGGGCTTAATTTTTCAATATGACAATGATCACAAACACACTGCCAATTCAGCAAAAGCAAGCCTTGATAGAAAAACACACAATGGAGTCATGAAAGGGCCTCCCCAGAGCCCGGACGTCAACATTATTGAAGAAGTGTGGGATCATCCTGACAGAGAATGAAACCCAGGGTTTAATAAGAATATTTTCTTCTGCCTGCTCCTTTTCACACATGGTTGCAGTGCTTTACTGATAGAAAGTGTGGTTGGTTTGTCTGAAAGAACTAACTGTGGAAACTGTTGTACCAAGTGTGAAATAAATAAATAAATGAAATGAAATGAAATGACAGAGAATGGAACAAAAGATCTAAAGAAGAGCTTTTGAAGTGTCCTTCAAGAAGCCTACTTACTTAAAGAAATAATATAAAAGCTTGCCAAAGAAGTTCAGGCTGTGTTCAAAAATGAAGGTGACCATATTCAATTTTGAATTTCAAGCCTGTTAGAAATGTGAAAAATGTAAAATTTCCAAGTTTTGTTTTCAATGTCAAGTCCAAAATAACTCTTACCTGCATTATTGCAGCTTTCTGAGGAATAAGAAAAATTGTATTTTAGAATAAAATGAAAAGGTTCTTTTTTAAGTTTAGAGTCATTTAATGAAGGGTCAAGTATCTAAGTGGATTCTAAGAACTACTAGACTCTCTGTCACCAATGTGCAGATGTGGTACAAAAATTAATAAATTAATGTCTGATAAATAAATGGATAACAGCAACAATGCAAACCATCTGCTGCCATGTAATGCTAGCTTAAAATCACTGCTCACAATAAAGTGTGTCAGTACCAGTGCATATAGATTACCAAAGTTGTGAGCATACATTTTAAAATAACCTGCCTCTTTTTTCTGAATAATTTACAGTTGACTCAGGTTAACGCCTTTTTTACCTTTTACTTAAAATTATAATGTTAAGTAGAGAAACAATCCAATCCGGTCGTTAAGTGATGATGTGACGAATCCTACTTCCGGGCCTAAAGTAGTCTGCGTTTAATATGGCTTTTGTGTTGTTAACATGTTTAATGTTTTGTATTTTCTTCTATTTAATCTCAAAAAGCTCCTAAAACAGTCAGTGATCACTGTTGACCTCCCTCGGCTTTTATTACTGCTAATCATTTATTTAAGCTCAGTTTTTAAAACCTTAGGATGTAACTACAGCCCAGCCCATGCAGCGGTATATGAATGACTAACCTTGTATTGTGGATGGATTATCTCAGTTGTTCTCCTGGCTGAAGTTTGGTCCTTTTACAGCATCCTGCGATTACATTTGTTCCTGACCACCGAGAACGCTCACGTTAACTTTTATTGAGTGGGAAAAAAGTTAGCTTGTTTATATTATGCTAACATAGCTGTGTCGCTAGCGGTCACGTAGCACATCATTATATACCAGCTAGCCAAACTTCAGTAACCCTACAAACGTCACTGTTGTTTAGTTTTCTGTCTTCATTTATGTTGGAAGTGATAACAGAGCTCTACGTTTTCATTTGTTTCCTGCTAACTTCTAACTCCGTTAAATGTCATAAATTCCGTTTTCATGGATGCCTGGATGTTAAACTCAATTGTTACACCTGGTAGAGCAAAATGCTGATCATTTTATTAAAGATGAAAGACTTTAGACAGTTTTTCAACTCTCAGTAATGCCATAGTGATCATTTGATATATGGACCTGCAGCGGCATTTAGGCCCAGACACGGCTAGTGACGTCAGACTTAACGACCGGATAGATCAAGGGCCAGTGCATCAGATCAAAGTATAACAAGTACAAGATAAAATGAAATCATGAAACCCTAACCTGTGTGGCTTGATACTACAGAAGTATTATCATACAGATTGCTGAAAATATTAATGCTGGCTATCATAGAAAGGTACCTGACAAAACAGTGCATCACAGCTTAACTGCAGACTAATCAGAATGCCCTGCTGACCCTGCCTACTGCAAGCAGGCACAGTGGGCATGTGAGCATCTGAATTGAATGATGGCACAGTATAAGTGCATCATTTACCCAGGGAAGGAATTGCAGCAGGATGCATTATGGGAAGATTGTGAGCTGGCAGAATCAGTCTGATGTCTTGGGTAATGCTCTGCTGGGAAACCGTGTGTCTTGGCATTTATGTGGGTGTTACTTTGACAGATATCAGCCACAGCATTTATCATTTACCCCTTCATGGCAACAATATTCCCTGATCCCAGTGTTATTTTTCAGAAAGTATTGCACTGTAGTGCCATATTGCAAAAATAATTTGCCATGGTCCCGAGGTAAAATCCTTGTTTTCTATTTGGAATTCTTTGCTAAAATTTTTGAGTTGGAGTTTCTGTCTCCTGTTGTATTTATAGTTTATATTTTTGTGTTTCTGTATTTTTTAATTACCATTTTGATTTAGTCTTGTTCTTTATTTAGTCTTCCCAGGGTTCCTTTCATATCTTGTCCAGTGTGAGTTTGTGTCTCCGTACTTAGTTGGTATCTTTTTGGTTATTTCCTGTTTATCTTTGCCACTTAGTACCTCTTGTATCTTGTCTTCACTTTTACTTTCTGTTTGTTAATTTTGTTGAACTATTTCACTGGTGTGGTTCCCTTTGTGTATTCCTATGATCATTCTGGATTTCAGTTTGCTCGCCATTTGGATTTTGTGCATCCACCTGAATAAAAATGGCTGGCTTTTTGTTTACTCCGTCTTCCTCACCCGTCATGCATGTGGGTCCTTACTCCTGCATTTCACACACCGTGAAAATTTTGGCAACTGGTTTAACGGTCCATGGGTTTAACATGTAAATTCAATCCAGATGAGTTCACGCATCTGTGGGTCAGAGATGCTTTGGCAGCAGTGACCTACATAATATTAGGCAGGTAACTCCTTTATGTTTTTCTTTTTAGTTTCTGGAGCATATCTCTGAGCCACTGCCAAGGTTACACACTCAGAAAACTACCGGGAGGTGCCCGTCACAGCTGGAGTGGGCAGGACTGATACAGTATGAGAGAGAAGATCTGAGACGGTTTTCCAAACATCTAGCTGCACTTGCATGTTTTCCTCTTTTACTGATCAAGATTCCCACTTCAGCATAGGTTTAGGGAAATTTAAATATCAATTTCAATTTTACACAGACTGACCCAAGTTTTCTTTGTGACTCTTTTCATTCTTTATAGCACCTAGCTTTTTAACCACCAATCAGAGGGGCATACAGAAATAGATATTTGTCTTTAGAGATGCATTGATCTTTGAATAAGTACATCAAGCAGGGTCCCTTTTTGTTTCTTACATAAATGTAGATCCCTCTTTGAGTGCAATCATTCCCTCTGCAGCTTTTCAGGGTGTAATTTTGGATAATAGACTGATTCAGTGGCTCCACTCTGAATAATTTCATACTGCATTTCTGTTTGGAAAGCAACATCAAGGGGAAAGTGGTACAGGGCATAGGAAGAAAGTGCGATTCTGTCAGATAACAGGCAAACCACTCCAGTCATTAATATGGTAACAGCTGTGAAGGGGAATCTGCGTGCTTAGATTAATCAGGATTTGATTTCTCCTCTAAAATGATGATAATGATGGTTATTATTATTATTGTTATTATTATTCAAAGGAGTTTCATTCAGTCAAAGAGTCAAGACGTAATCTCTAATCAAATGTGGTGTTGAATCGGCAGTGTGTGAAATTTTTCACTTTACTAGCAAAAGTGTAAGATAATATATCAAAAGAACTCATAATGAGATTAATGCCTGCACTCTGAATCAAAAGAAATGTTTGCTGTATTTCATCAGGATCTACATGCACACTGGGTACCGCTCAAAACGTTTTTCATTTTATTCCTTTTGGCAGTACCTTGAGTGTTTGTTTGTTTTTTTAGTTTTCACTCAAACACTGGTGTAAAGCAAAGATTCTTACAAGTTAAAAAAGGCTACATTCCTACATATTTTTCAGTCAAGAGGCAGCTGCACAACATTTACACCTTCTCCGAAGTGCTAAACTGTATCCTCGCCCAAACAGTCTGAAAGGAAATGAAGACTAGAATAGAAACAGGACCCTCCGCTTGAAAACTTTTGTTTACATTTGTAAGCACTTGTGCTTCTTCTTCATCATTTTTCAGAGACTCTCTTTAGCAGTCACCACAGCAGATCATCTGCCTCCATCTCACGCTGCCCCTTGCATCATCTTCTATCACACCAACCGTCAGCATGTCCTCTCTCACTACATTCATAAAGTAGTGTTCCTTGTTTCCTCCTGCCTGGCAGCTCCATCTATAACATCCTTTGTCCAGGTCCAGTACATCCCTGGACTATCTCTGTTCTGCACTGGTCCAAACCCTCTCAACCTCACCTCTCTAACTCTGTCTCCAAGCCACTCAACCTGGGCTGTCCCCTGATATACTCATTTATAATCCCGTTCAATCGAGTCACTCCCAACAAATCCTAACATCTTCAGCACCGTCACCTCCAGCTCTGGCTTCTGTCGTTTTGTCAATACCAATATCTCTAAGCCATCTTGTAAACCTTCCCTTTCACTCTTGCTGCTATGCTTCGGTCACAAATCACCCCTGACACTCCATCCCCTCCACCCCATATGCCTCTCTTCTCCGCCTCTTTTGTGGACTCACTGTTGCTGTGAATGGTTGACCCCAAGCATTTAAAATCATTCACCTTTCCACCTATCTCTATTTCATTCACACACGTATTCCATCTTGCTTCAATTGATTTTCATTCAATTCAATTCAATTTTATTTATAGAGCGCCAAATCACAACAACAGTCGCCTCAAGACGCTTTATATTCATGCATCTCCTTTCCAGTGTATACCTCCACCTGCTCCTTACTCTCACAGATCGCAATCATATGTGCATACACTAGAGTCTACAGAGACTTCTGGCTGACCTCATCTGTCAGCAAACAAGAAAGGGGTCAGAGCCAATTCCACCTTCACTTTGATCTGTCACTCCTACCACACACTTGACCACTGCGACGTTGTTTATCCACGGACACTGTCCTCACATTTTCTTCTTCTTCTCCTCCTCATGCAGTGTCACAGTTACTCTTTTGGCATTCTGTCATAATATCTAGATCCACAAAGACAGAGTTCAACTCCTTCTGAACTTCTCTATATTCTCTATATCAACGCTCTTCAAAGCAAACTTTGCATCTTTAGTGCTCTTTCTCGACGTGAAGCCACACTGCTGCTCACAGATCATCAGCTCTCTCCTTGACCTTTGTCAGCTCTTTCTCATAGCTTCATGATATGGTTCATCATATTTATACTGCTGTGGATGCTACAGCTCTACACATCACCCCTGTTCTTGAACATCAGTGTCAGAGTCCACTTCCATCAGAGTGTGGTAGTGTCCAGGTAATTTGGTACTGAGAATATATTTTTGTGTTATTATTACCTATTATTATCATTACCAGAAAAAAGTATCTCTCATATTCAATAAAACCTTGAAATTGAACTTTGTTTTGAAGGACGCTGGTAAAAGTGAAAAACACATTTTGATTTGTTGAATTCTGAGAAATCTGAAGAATCAAAGTCACTCAGGTTGTTGACATTTTTCCTCATAAGTCATAAAGTTCACATTGTTCATCAATGTATGTCTGGTTGAAGCTCCAGCTATTGCTAACCTCTTAACCTTTCTGGGGAAGAATCAGTATGCTGGGACATTCCTGTGTGTTAGGGACAAACAGGCAGTCTCTCTGCTGTGAATCATAAATGTTAGTGCACATGTGGTTTAAAGTTAAGGTGAGTTTGGTTGCAGTTCCGATCAGCATTGGAATAACTCTTAATTTAATCATGGACAGTACACAACAACAGTACTGTGTTTGGCTGTGAAAAGATACATGCATTTGTGCTTGATTTAATTTAAGAAGCAGGTGATTGTTTTAAATGTGAGTTTTAATTATTATGATTGATTCATCTTAGAGAGAGATAAAAGAACAGAGAGAAATTACTGAAGAATGGAAATGTTTTTCATCGGAAATGACAAAATCATTAGTTATTTAGTACCCATAAATGCTCTTTTCTCCCTAGTTAATCTTTTACTTTTTTTTATCATCCATTCTTCAACGTTGACCAAACTTTTTTCAGTTATCACAACCAAGGAGCGTTCCTTACCCAGGCCTAAAACTTTTAAAACAACTTGGAACTTTTGCTTTGTTTCTAATTTGCAAAAGCGGTTTTGTTCCTTGTCCTGGCACTAAACCTACTCCTACTAGGGAGACAGATTTGTTTACATGTCAGCACAGTGGTGTATGATTACTTGGCATTCTGTTTCTAATTCAGCTACTCTCATTGAGCAGAACTGTTTTTATTCAGCACGTCTCCCCACTTGTCTAATCCTATTAGACTGCAACGTGTCTTCTGAGCAGATCAGGACTGTAACTTAGCAGATGGTGGGGAGACGACTGTTAGTAATGAAGAAATGAAATGAACATTAAATCACCTGATAAGCTGAGTTAGATGGGCTTTAAATCAGCGGAGCTAAGTATTCTGTTTTGTAGCGCTAAGGTGTTTGACATTTGAGCTTCATTTATGGTAACATAGCAAAGTGGTTACAGATGGGGAACAAATTAATGGAAAAGCCAACAGCTTACCTTGGCAAAAGGACTTGCTCTTATATAGCGCTTTTCTAGTTTACTTGGGCACTCAAAGCACATTGACCTAGTCATACAAAAAACACTTTCTTATTGTGTATAACATTCACACACATTCACACTCCACTGAACGCAACTGAGAGCATCTTGGGGTTCATGCCCAAGGATACTTTGGCGTGTAGATTGGAGCAACCAGCAACCTTCCAGTTACTGGATTATCTGCATTAACCTCCTGAGCTACAGCCACCCTACAGAACATTCCCTGAAAGGAAAAAAAAGTTACCTCAATTGATGTTTTAATAATGAGAATAAAGAATGATTTTTGTCACATCACTCCATATATGTCCCATGTGCATTTACGTGATTTTCTTTGTCTAACTGTCATCAGGTTCATCAGAATCAGAGTGCTTTAGACAGCTGGTGAAAATGGCCCACCTTTTGTTGAGTCCACTTCACCGTGACACTGTTGAGGAACTGTTTTAGGGGCCATGAGGTCGAGGTGTGAACTTGATTTTTGGGACATGCTGAAAGAGTTTTACTTTAGTGTGTGTGTGTGTGTGTGTGTGTGTGTGTGTGTGTTTACCAATCAATTACAGCAAATGGTTAATTGAATATCAACTCTGTGCATAATGTGTGCAAACATCTCCTTGGCCAACAAAGCTTTTTGTAGGTGTTGAGTTACTAGTGAATGTATTTTTCCTCTGTTCTCTTATTTGTCATTTTTGTTATTGAGAGATATTTTTATTGCAACGTTATAGTACTGTGTGTACTATAACAGGAAGTGCCAGATCTTAGGATAAGAGCGATGCGTGTGTTTTTGTCAATATAATGTGCCGCATAACATTATTAACTGTCTGCAGGTGGATGATGTGTGAGAACCAACAACCCGCTATCATCAATAATGTAGGCTGCCTTGTTGTATGCTAATCTTATAGTTTTCACCAGTGACAGTCATTGGTTTTCACACATATTTTAAGTTCCCTTTGAGAGTCACAGTGTTTTTGCTTACTATCATTCAAAAGAAAGCAGCTGGACCACTACCTTGTATATGCATTTCTTTGTACAGAAAAAGAAATGTTTGGATGACCAAATAATGTAAGAAGTCATAACCAGTAATCTATAAAGATCAATAAAAATAGATTTTCTGATTTTTCTGTTCCTGTTCTGTCATTGCCAGTGGACTTCCTCTCATTCCTCTCTTTAACAGCTGACCAACTGAGACATGTCATACAACCTTTAGCATATGGAAGTCTTATACACACAGTATGAATACTATAGATCTCACTATGAATAGTGACATTCAGCTCTCTCTGGAGTAAAGGTCCAGTGCAGAATCCATCATATTTAATGGGAACCGAAGAGTATTTTGGAAAAAATAGATTCCTCATGCCAGCTGAGAATTGAGTGTTGCAGTACACAGTTCAAACCTAATAAGAACAAAACAGCCGTAAAATCAAACATTCTCAGTAGATTTGATGGCAGTCAGTAGGACTTTGGTGTGGTGGAAATCACTGGGGTGACATGACTAGAAACAGAGAGAGGAGCTCTTTATCCAGGACAGAATCTCCAAAGGTGCAGGACGCTGGAAACTAAAGCTTTGACAGTCATTAGCATCAGAGTACTACATTTGTAGTACTAATACTACAAAACTGAAGTAGTTTTCCAATAAGTGAAGTGATCCACTTTTGCAGAGGGAGTACAGTGTAAAGTGGTGTCATATTCAGAAGTTAAATCAATGCACAACTTTTATTGATGTGTCTTCTTTGATGGAAAGTGAAGATGCTGGAATTTTCAGAATAACTAAAATAAGAAACTTCTCTGCTATGAACAAACCCACACTGTAGCCAAAAAGAGATGCAGATCAGTGCATCATGGGCAACGTAAACCCATTATGCTCTATGCTCCTTGTGATGGCCAAACCCGTGGCCACACTCTAAAGTCGGTAACTCTTGTATTTTAATTTCTTCATTTGAACATAGTAATACACTTTAGTTTCCAATAACTTTATTGATTGGTTTGGTAAGCATGCACATTTAGTTTACTTATGTATTCATACCACTTCATTGCTTTGATTTTTGACTAACCATGTCCTTTTATTTCTTACCTGCTATCATCCCTGGGAGTTGCTGGACAAAAGATGGTAGCCAGGGTTTGAAACCACTAAATGCAAAGGGGATAATTGGACCACACCACCACTTCCTGCAGAACGGGAGAATGTGTGTTTTCTTTGATTTAAAAAAAAGTATTTGTATTTAATTAAATATTTAGGTTTAGGGTTTGATGGGTTTTGATTTTCTTCTTTGGTGTTTAGTTTATTAACAAACTAGATTGTACTGCATCATTTGTGATTCATGATTGTGTTTTGTTTGTTACCCCTCATGTGTCACAATGGTCTGATCAGCCATTATATATACCCTTGTATGTCATTTCATGTTTAGATCAATTATGTTTGTTTGGGCAGTCATTTGGTTTGTTAAGTTTGCAGTCTTTGTCAGAGTTCAGTTTGTTTCTTTGACCTCTTTTATGAGCTAGACATTTATTGCTTTTGTAAATATAATTTTTGGGGGTTAAATAAATGAAAACCATATTTTTCTAATAATTCCTGGGACTCCTCCTGTTTTTCAACTCGGTCCATCACACTCCTCTATAGTCTCACAGTGGTCATCAGTTATGGTAAAAGAGAATCAGCGAGATTTAGCTAATTGTATTATTTTCTTCCTGCATGGGAAAGAAAGGCTGTTGTGATGCCTGAGCAACATGGCTGTGTCTGCAGATTGTGTTACTATATTTCAGTTCACATTAGTCCAGTTTAAACTGATTTGCTGCTGTTATGTGTTGCACACTCTGATGACTTTTCATTACATCGTATACGTGTAGAGTTCCTTCCACATGTCAGAATAGAACTATGTTGTTGTTATGTTAGCTTTAGGTGTGGAAGTGAGTGTGAACAGTTCTTCTGGGTTTACCCTCCGATGAAGATCTTATATATTCATTTCTTGCTTTTTTCATATACTTTTGAGAGCCATTGGTTTATTTAACATTTTCTTTCTCTTAGCTCTCCCTTCCAAACACCTACTTTCGTACTCCACATACTCTGAGATTGTGTTTGGGATGATACCCTCTGAGAACCTTTACAAATATCACCTGATTTTTGCTTCAAATCTCACATATTTTCCTTACTGTCAATGCAGCCACAAATTTGCCAGCTTCATCTGGCAAATTCGTGCTTTCACACTGACATGCAAAGGGCTGCTGGACCACAGGAAAAAAAGTAAAATGGAAATGTATTATGAATCAAGACACATGGGCATTAGGAGCTTTGACCCAAGTTTTAAGTGCTCTGGACCTTGTTAAATGAATCTGAATTTCCCTGTTTAATGGATGGAACATAATGAGGATTCATTTGACCCGCTGCTGTGATTTTTATTTCTCTTATCGATGAAGTTGGAGAAATTGTCTGAAATTGCCTTGTCGCAAGCAATCATCATGTGATTATGATTGTTTGACTGTGATTGTGCTGCGGGAAGTTTGGCATATTTTTTTTGCTATTTATTGCATAAATCTGCAGCTCAAAACACATTTAAGCTAATGTGTCTCTGAAATAATGGTTGATGGGTTCTTGCTGTGCATGTAATTCAAACGTATTCACACAACAGCAGCAAAACCATTGCAGAATATTTATTCATTTGGCTCAAACTGAAGACTGGCATTTTGAGTCTGTTACAAAAATTTGAACATTAACCCTCACACCAACCCGAAGTGCACACACACACACACACACATGCACAGAGCCAGACACAGAGAGTACTGATATCATACGGTTATGAAATATGCATGATTACATGCAGCATGTATGCAAAAATCACTTTTCATATTTCATCCACCAAACATAAGTTTGGCTATTTGAGTGAAAAATGGAACAAGAATTGACTTTAGTTTGGCAATCAACACCCTCACTTATTTCACATTGTTGTTTGGTGCACAGACCTTTCCTTTGTTTGTCTTGCTGCTGGCATAATATAATGGAAACAGTATTTCTGTCCCCTGAGTCTAAAACACAAATGAGCAGGGCGATGGAAGCAGGTGGGGGATGTAAATAAACCTTGCAAGCAAAGTCCACCAGTGCCATGATGTCTTGTGGGTGGAAGCTTCACAGATGGAAAGTAAAACTGTAAACCCATGTGAAGGATGCACTTGTAATATTTAAAAGTGTTGCTCCAAGTAACATTTTTTTTCTTTTTGAGTGAAGTGAAACAGAAAAATATAATCCTACTTCACAAAGGCGCTACTGAACAAATATGTACACTTCACATTTGTAAAGTATTTTACTGATCTGTGAGATGTATGTAACAATTCTACATTAGCTCTATGACAATAATCATTTATTTAATGTTAACTGTAACTCAATAATTATTCATTCACACACATGGCTACACATGTGTATGTATATATGTGTATATATATATATATATATATATATTAGTGCTGTCAGCGTTAATGTTAATCTCGTTAAAATGACGTTAACGCCATAACTGCATTAGCGTGGCAAATCTGCGTTAGCAAGTTAATGCCGATCGCCCCATGAGAGGGGCTGCACGGCGCTAATGCGTTGACGCGTTAATGCGGTTATGGCGTTAACGTCATTTTAACGAGATTAATGTTGACAGCACTAATATATCTATCTATATCTATAGATATAGATATAGATATATATAAATATGAAGGCATGCCGGCTCGGACGTCGCCCGGATCAACAAGGTCCGCGTCAGGTGTTGAGGAACCAGGGCACCCTGACGAGAAGTGGGCTACTGGAACAAGAAGGCATCGATGGGCAAGAGATGAAAACAGGGCGTTTTTGGAATGCTACTACGCAAGTAACCCTGGCAGAAGGGGTTACATGAATAGGATGAGGGACCTATGGATTCTTCGATACCCAACATCCACAATGACGGCAAAACAACTAGTAGCTCAGTGTTCCAACATTCGAAAGAAGGGACTGCTATCACAGCTAGAGATTGACGAGATACAACATAAATGCTACGGCAAGGGGGAACCAGGACGCCGGGTCAGGGGGGAGATATCATCACCCCCACCCGAGATTGGGTACCAAGCCCCAAGTGCGATAGGAGAAGGATTGTTGAGTGCGAGAGGAACTGACCTGAAAGATAGGATCATGGCCAAGCTTGAAACCTGGAACCCCCGTAGCCAGTTACCAAGATTACGTGAAGTACCCTCAGAAGGTCTGCTAGATGATGTTAATGCAGCACTACGGACGATACCTACAGCCACGATTACCGACACTAACAAGCTGATCTACAATACGGCAGCAGTGATCAGTGAGGTGCTTGGCTACAAGTTGAACAGCCACAAGGGGCAGTATCCTCCATGGAGGCTAGAGGCTAAGATCAAGGTAGCACGGAGGGAGGTTAGCCAACAATGAGGAAGGCGCAATGAGGAAGGTGCCTAAGAAGTACAGAAAGCTGTCCATACCTGAGGCCTTGGAAACTGCCAAGCAACGACTCACAGCCTTGGCCAGCCGCTTGAGGAGGTACACCAGAGAGATAGAAGGCAGGAGAATAAACCAGCTGTTCTCCACGGAACCAGCCAAGGTGTACTCTCAGTGGCAAGGGAACAATAAGAGAACA
>NC_140539.1:164352-178624 GCF_057382185.1 Mchenga conophoros | reverse complement strand
TGTGGACCCATATAGACACTTTAATAGTGTTGAAATCAAATCCGACAGTGTTAATTTGGACATGCTGGATTTGCTGTGTACCCTCATCAAAGGACGCCCTGTCAGGGTTGATCAGGCCTTGGAGTGTGTCACTGATTAATGTTAAACTGTTTTTTCTCTTCTACTTTCTTCTTTTTTAATTTTCTACAATTTAATTTCTTCTATCAATTCACTGCAAAACGAAAAGTAATACTTAACTATTGAATATTTAAAGAGCCTCACTTCTTGTGTCTCTCGGTTAGCTGACTGCCTTAGGTGCCTAAGTGATGTCAGCCCTATTTAGCCATAGCCAGTGATTGGTCCGCTCAGCAGTGTTAGCTAATTCTCTCATAGCCTGCTGTTGTGCCCGTCCTCTGACTCCAGACTCTCTAAGCAGTTTTGCTGTTGTACTGGCAACAAAGCCCCTGCACCCCACTTCCACCAGGTGCACCTCGATCTTCCTACCTCTGTCCTCTGCCTCAGCTGCCAAATTGGCATACCGCAAACACGTCCTCAATTGCATCCTCCCACGGTACCGTCAGATCAATGACATATGAAAGTTTTTGGGAGTTAGACCACAGGTCGCAGAGCTGACTGCCTTAGGTGCCCAAGTGATGTCAGTCCACTTGCATCTGCCAATCCCCGGCAACCTTCAGGAGGCTCAGGTCCAGGGTTGAAGGGCTAGTCCTCGGCTTGTATACCTCCCAGACAAATGTTGATGGATACTAACGCTCCTCTTGGTTCACGAAAGGTTGGGCGATCGTGGCTCAAGGTTTGACAGTTCGTTTTGTAATCGGAAGGTCCCGGTTCGAGCCCCGGCTCCAACAGTCTCGGTTGTTGCGTCCTTGTTGCGTTTTATCCCACACACACTTGAGAATTTTACCAATACTTTTTTAACTACATGTTCCTCGATTCTTAACACTGTTGCACCTATCAAACACAAACGCCCCAGAACCTACTCGCAATGCTGGTTAAACGACTCTGTCCGTGTTCTACGGCGTTTGTGCAGGCGCGATGAGAGGAGGTGGAGGAATGATAGACTCCAGTCATCATATGACATTTTACGTATTAGCCGCTCGAAATTCCAATCTGCTGCCAGAATGGCTAAAGCAGCCTTCTTCGCTAAGATTATTACTTCTAATGGTGACAATCCTCGCATCCTATTTAAAATTTTTAACTCAGTGGTGAATCCTCGTCCCTCTATGCCACTCTCGTGCTCCCCAGGTCTCTGTGAAAAATTTTCAAACTACTTTCTAGATAAAGTTTTATCTCTTAGATCTACGCTTCCTTTGGTGACTGACAGTATGTCTAATTCTGACTGTTCTGCTGCCTTACATCAATTTGAATTAATTTCACTTCCCACCCTGAAGCGTATAACTGAGAAACTAAACAATACTAATTGTGTACATGATGTTCTTCCATCTCGTATAGTCAAGGATTGTTTTAATGTAATTGGACCCTGTCTATTGTCTATATTGAACCTCTCCTTGCTTTCTGGTTATGTACCTTCAGTTCTTAAACATGCATTTATTCAACCCGTTTTAAAGAAAAATAACCTGGATCATAGTGATTTTGCCAACTATAGACCGATTTCCAAGCTTCCTTTCTTGGCTAAAATCCTTGAGAAGGTGGTTCTACTTCAACTGCAGACCTACCTGGACGAGAATAATATAAATGATAAATTCCAATCAGCCTTTAAACAACATCATAGCACTGAATCAGCGCTGCTTCGTGTTTTTAATGATCTTTTACTTATGGCTGATAATGGTCGTCCTTCTGTTTTAGTTCTATGGATCTTTCATCTGCATTTGATATGGTTGACCATAACATCCTAGTCGCAAGATTAGAGCACTCTGTTGGCATTAAGGGCACTGCCTTGGACTGGTTCAAATCTTACTCTCCAATCGGCTTTCTTCGGTACATCTGGCCTCATCTTCCTCTTCCCCTGTACCTGTTTGCTGTGGTGTCCCCCAGGGTTCTGTGTTAGGCCCGACCCTTTTCTCACTGTATATGCTTCCTTTAAGCGCTATCTTTGAGAAATACCACATTGCTTTTCACTATTATGCGGATGACATCCAGATTTATTTTGAGTTACATGATGATCTCGCTTTATCTTTAAATAACTTTCGTGAGTGCATGAGTGAGGTCAAGAAATGGCTGTTGGCAAATACTCTTATTCTCAATGAAAAAAAGACTGAAATCATGATTTTTGGCAGTAATGCCCTTCGCGCCAAACTTCAAGATGCCTTTGGCTTTCTTACTAGTTCTTTCTCTGATACTGTCAGGAATCTGGGTGTCTTGTTTGACAGCTCCTTTAAACTTGATAAACAGGTGTCTGCTGTTGTCAGATCTAGTTTTTATCAGCTTCGTCTCATCTCCAGGGCCAGACACTATATCCCGTATAATGACTTAGAAAAGCTCATTCATGCTTTTGTAACGTCAAGACTAGATTACTGTAACTCACTCTATTCTGGTCTCCATGTTACCCTTCTACATAGATTACAGACAGTTCAGAATGCTGCGGCACGTATTCTAACTAAAACCAAGAAGTTTGACCATATTACTCCGGTTCTTGCTGAGCTGCATTGGCTGCCTATCAAATACCGTATTCAATTTAAAATTTTGCTGCTTACTTTTAAAATTATCAATAATACTGCGCCAACCTATCTTAAGGAACTTTTAAACCCTTATGTCCCTGCCAGGGCTTTAAGGTCATCCTCGCAGTTATTGTTAGTTCAGCCCAGATCTCGGTTGAAATCTAGAGGCGATCGATCGTTTGCCTTTGCTGCACCTGAGTTATGGAACAGCCTCCCGATTGGCATTCGGGAGTCTGATTCTATTTTTTCTTTTAAAGCACGCCTTAAAACGTATCTTTTTGAACTTGCCTTCTCTACCCGTTAAATGCTGACTGTTAACTGCGACCTATTGCATTAACTTTTTACTATTCCTTCATTCTTGGTGTTCTCTATCATGCGGCACTGGGTCTGCTATAATCTATGTGCTGCAGTCCATTTTATTAGTGGCTTTCTACTGTGAACATTGTCTGCTGTTCTTATTATATTTGATATTAATGCTCTTAACTGTATTATTTTGCTCTTAACTGTATTATTTTATTGTTTTTTGTAAAGCACTTTGGTATGCCTAAGGCTTTTAATGTGCTCTATAAATAAAGGTTGTTGTTGTTGGGCAAGACACTTCACCCGTTGCCTACTGGTGGTGGTCAGAGGGCCCGGTGACACCAGTGTCCAGCAGCCTCGCCTCTGTCAGTGCGCCCCAGGGCAGCTGTGGCTACTATGTAGCTTACCATCACCAGTGTGTGAATGACTGAATGTAGTATAAAGCGCTTTGGGGTCCTTAAGGACTAAGTAAAACGCTAACAAATACAGGCCATTTGATGGATTTCCTCTTGCACTCAGCTTTCTCAGCTAGACACCTGAGGACCTGGTTGTGTCTCCATCTGTATCTGCCTTGAGTAAGGCTTGTCCTGCAACCAACCAAGATGTGCTTGAGCGTTGCTGGGGACAAGATGGGCCTTTTCCAAACCACAGCTGCAGATTTATCGGGGAAGGCAGCACATCATATGTGGCTGGAATGATGAAACTTAGCCTATGAGCCTCCATTCCACAGATTTCACTCCATGGGAGTTTCCTCTTTTCAGCACTCTCCCAATTCATCCAGCAACCCTGCTTGGCCAGCGCTACAGCTATGGCATACATGGCTGTTTCCTCCAATCGACGCACCGCCTCCACCACAATTTTTTGACATTTGGCTATAGATGCCTGTTGCCAGAGAGGTGTTAATGCACCAAGACCAAATCCTCCTCTCCCCTATTGGATGTGACCCACTACGTGACATTGGTAAAGAGCAGATTTGGCCTCTAGGCACAGCTGTGGCTGGGGTCCACTTCCCCCTGTTGCTAGGTTGGGAGCAGCACCACAACAATAGCTTTCAACTGTCTCACTGAGGTTTTTTTAATCTGTTTCTTACATGGCTCAATTGTGAGTTTTCCAATTCAATAAATCAACTGTTGATATTACTGCACAATATTGTGTTTTTCTTCATAAAGTTGTTCTTTGTTTTTCTTAAGCTTAAATTACATCTAACACAATGAAACCGACATTTTATGTCAGGAATTAACTCTGGAATTATCGAGCTGAGAATCAAAATGAAATTAGAATAAAACAACACTTCTCAAAGTTTGACATAATTAAGTTCAAAATGAAATAAACAAAGTCTTGCCTCTAAGCGTTTAAAGCAAGTTTAAATGAAATATAATTTGTCTCTGGGCACCATCATTAGAATAGAATAGAATTCAACTTTATTGTCATTGCACATGTCACAGGTACAGGGCAACAAAATGCAGTTAAAGAGAAGATAGGGCATCACATTTAAGTATCTATTCTACTCTTGCAGTTCACCAACAGTGTTTTCAATTTTTATCCTCACTACCACACTATAGGAATTAGTTGATTAGTTTACTTGTAGAACTATGTGAAATTAAAACAAAACAAACAAACAAACAGAAAAGCAGAAGTCGCCACGGTATTTTTTGTATTATTTCTTCCACTCAGAACGTGTTATGCTTGCTGAGATCAAGCAAGCAAAACGTGTCAATCTAAGTGCGTTAAAGTCCTGACCATATTTTCGGTTTTGCCGTTTTGAATGGCACTGCAAGCATACAAAGCTCTGTAAAGAAAAGAAGAAAAGCAGTACAAATATGGGGCATGTCTGATGTCAGATACAAAGAAAAATTATTAAAGAGTCCAGTGGGAGCAAAAGGAGCGCAATTTTCCTTATTATGCGGAGTTTGGCGGAAACGTCTCACAATTTAAACTCCAGCGGCGGTCTTACGCATGGAAATGCAACCTGTCAAACTGGAAAACTTTTTGGTGTTTATGTTGTTTAAAGAAATGTCCTAAAAGCCACGCCCAAAACACAACTGTTTCCCTGTAAGTCTAACACGCCGACAGATGTGGGGGCTCCGTCGTTGGAAAGCGACAGCAGAAGAGTTGCGGACCCGCAGGTACGTAGGTCCACTTTTACGTATGGGAGATCGGGAAAAAGGAAGACTTCCTGAATAAAGATACGCAAAGTAGATTACAGAGTATATTTGAAGAGATTGTCTGACTGAGCACAGTCCAAGCTGCAGTTAGGCGCAGAAACTTTAGTTTAAACCCCTCTTGTAGCTTGTAATCCGTCTTATCAAACACGCTTCTGACTGCATGGGCACAAATTGGCCTTTTTCGCGTTTAAAATGACGTTGTTTCATTAAGGCTACATTTAGACGAATTTAGTAAGTTTCCAAAACAAATAATAATAATAATAATGATAAGAAGAAGAAAAATAACTATAGCTATTAGGTTAAAACGCAAACTGCCAGCAAGACCTTCGGACGAGTACGCTCATAACTCAGGAGCAGGTTATGTTCAGACTTTCGGTTTAAAATCGACCAGAAGCGCCACGTTTGACTGATTTGTTTATTTACTATGTGTGGTAATAGCATGTTTTAAGCGCAGCACAGTAGCACATCCAGCGATAAAGTAATTAACTGGAATTAAAATATTTATTTTACCGGTCTGAGAATCCCAAGACTAACGGCAGCAGTAATCTCTTGTCTTATTTCTATGAAGGGAAATACGTTTGTAAAATGTGGGAGCTTGCAGAATAAAAAAAAGAAAGAAAGAAATGCGAACTTTTATTTTGAAACTTTTACTTTTAAACATATTTTACATGCTTGTGTGTTTGTTTTATTTTAATTTGCAGTTACTGAAAAAATATTCACAAATGTCTAGGTTGATACTTTCACAAATATACTGAGAGCTGCAAACTTGTGATTTGAATATTAATAATTTTTATTTCCCTTTTTACTACCTCATAAATCACAAATTCACACATTGACTTTTGACTTTGGCAACACTTCTTGCAAGGAAAGTTTTGCAAAACTCAAACTAATAGCTGCATTCATTAAGTGTTTTGTTGTCTTTTAAACGTGTCTCAGAAGTAGGCGACAAACAAAAAAAGCGTCACGTTTCATTAAAAGACCCATCAGACATCTGACTAACTGGCATCAGTTCAGTTCAGTTCAGTTCCTTTTTATTTCAAACATTTCAAACATGTGCCTTCACAATCATTACAAAATATCATTCCATTATTTGTTTGAAAAGGAGTAGGCTGAAGTATTTACTTATTTGTCCCTACCCCCTCAAGTTTTACCTCTCATTCATTTAATTTTTTTTTGTCTTAAATTAAACAAACAACATATGAAACATATAAACATATGAAGTAAAACAAAACATAACATACATAAATCAAAAACAAGAAATTAGCAAGCCCCACCACAGTATAGTTTCTTTCATATGAAAAATACAGAATGTGTATATTTGCAGATACACAAGTTATGGAAAAAACAACAAACCAAAACAAAACAAAAAAACAAAAAAACAACCAAAAAAGAACCGCAACACCATTACCAGCAACATTACCATCCTGGGTTAACCCCGTTTTCTTCATTCTTATACTTATTTAAAATTAGGTTTTTATATTTTACTTTAAACTGTTTTATGTTTTGACTGTCTTTTATTTCTTCTGTTAGACTGTTCCATAATTTAACTCCTGCAATTGAGATTGACATAGTTCTTAAAGTTGTTCTAGCACTTTGTATTTTTAAATTCCATTTCCCTCTTAAGTTATACCCACCTTCTCTTTCTATGAACAATTTACAGATTTCTTTGGGAAGCAATTTATTTCTGACTTTATACATTATTTGCGCTGTTTTAAGCTTCACCAAGTCTTGGAATTTAATAGCTTGCATTTTGACAAAGAGTGCATTTGTATGGTCCCTGTACCCTACATTATTTATTAATCTAATGGCCCTTTTCTGTATTATAGTTATTGTTTGTGTGTTACTTTTGTATGTGTTTCCCCAGACCTCTACACAGTAGCTCATATATGGCAGTAGTAAAGCACAGTATAAAATGTGCAGTGCTTTCTGATCCAACATATGCTTTGCTTTTCCCAGGACGGCAATGCCCCGTGCCAATTTCCCCGAACATAAGTAATGTGTGGCTTCCATCAGACTAAAAGGTTTCAGCCAAAACTTGGTTAGACTAAAAGGTCTCAGACAAAAGAGCATCAGACTGGTAACGGCCTAGGAGAAAGCTTGGTAGTATTGAGGTAAGTATTCAGTGTATCCCATTTATTTATGTAGTAATACAAATATTCCAGAAATGGGTCTATTATGGTATGTTATAATGTACACGGTATGAAGTATGTTGTGAATATTCTATAACTATAAGTATGTACAGGCTGTAGTGAGTACAAGCTATGAACAGGATATAAATATGAAAAACTATACAGAATATGAAATAAATAACTTTACAGAATCTGAGATATACAGCTATATAGAAATGGGAACTATGCAAGTTGTAAACAGTTGTAGGATTAAAGATTATCGAATGTACAGAATGATTATTTACACAGAGCTATACAGTAGTGCAGTTAAGATAAGTGAGGGTGTAGATAGTTTCTACAGAGGCTATATAAAGTGCTAGTGGTTGTGAGTGGTGGTTCAGTCCATGTTATTATTGTGTGTTTGAGGGTACAGTTGTCCATTGTGGGTGTGTGTATGTTCAGTCCATGTGTTAACGTGGGTCAGATGTCAGGAGGCAGAGTTCAGGAGTCTGACAGTTGTGGGGAAGAAGCTGTTCTGGTACCTGGTGGTCTTAGTCCGGAGGCTCCTGTAGCGCCTCCCAGAGGGCAGGAGGGTGAAGAGTCCATGTGATGGGTGACTGGGGTCTCTGATGATTTTCCCAGCCCTTTTCAGACACCGCTTCCTGTAGATGTCTTTTATGGCAGGAAGTGGTGCTCCGGCAATGCGCTGAGCAGTTTTCACGACCCTCTGCAACGCCTTCCGGTCCGAGGCAGAGCAGTTCCCGTACCAGACTGTTATACAGTTGGTCAGGATGCTCTCGATGGTGCAGCGATAGAAGTTCACCAGGATGTCTGAGGACAGGTGGTTCTTCCTCAGAGTCCTCAAGAAGAAGAAGCGCTGGTGAGCCTTCTTGACCAGCTTGGAGCAGTTGGTCGTCCAGGTGAGATCCTCGGAGATGTGGACTCCCAGGAACTTGAAGCTGCTCACACGCTCCACAGCCATCCCCTTAATGTGGATGGGTGGATGTGGGTCAGCATTCCTCCTGTAATCCACGATGAGCTCCTTGGTCTTCTCGGTGTTAAGCAGCAGGTTGTTTGTGTCGCACCACTCAGCCAGACGATCCACCTCCTCCCTGTAGGCGGCCTCATCGTTGTCACTGATGAGGCCAATCACCGTGGTGTCATCTGCAAACTTAATGATGGTGTTGGAACCATCAGCAGGTCTGCAGTCGTGGGTGAAGAGGGAGTAGAGAGGACAGAGTGCAGTGCGATGGAGACTGCATCCTCTGTGCTCCTGTTCTGGCGGTATGCGAATTGGTGGGGGTCCAGGGTGGGGGGGAGACAGGATTTGAAGTGTGCTAGGACCAGCTGCTCTAAGCACTTAGTGATGATGGGGGTGAGTGCTACTGGGCGGTAGTCATTGAGGCAAGATGGGATGGGTTGGAGTTTTTGGGTATCGGGACGATGATTATATGATTATATGATTATCTAACCATACCATGATCCACTGTCTGTGATATGAAACAGAAATAATTGCACGTTGGAGTATTTACTGAAGCTCTGTATTTGAAACTTCAATTTTACTGCTGTAATTTTTAAATTTAATTTAGTAATAAAAGAAATGTAATATTGGACATATCATATTTTCATTACACAAGTGAGATGACACTAGTCACATGAGCATTAGCTGTTATTTTCTAGCTATTATTATAATGTTTTTACAGTCCGTTGGTCGCTCAGCCTCAGATACTTAACATACATAAGATTAAAAATTTCTCCTTCATTTCTGTCAAAAAATGCAGTGTTAAGCAACTCGAGCAATTCAATTCAATTTTCAATACAATTTTATACATAGCGCCAAATCAAAACAACAGTGGCCTCAAATGCTTTATTTTGTAAGGTAGACCCCTTCTATAATCAAAAAACAGCGTGCCGTAGGCTAAACCAGTCGCTTTTAACAGCCTCGAAATTCCGGCCTTTGCCGTCTTCGAAGGACCTGACCTACGTCGATCGCAAAGGACAAGTCTTTTGAAGGATGCAGACCCTGAATTGGCACACACTTTGATGCCCTTTTAATGACATTAATGATGTATTTAGATTTGGGCTGAGAACTGACAACAGTATCACCTGCAGGAAGATTCTCTCTGAGGCACTTTTATTTTGAGACCGTATGGTCTGATGCCTTTTAGTCAGAATTCAGAATTTTTCAATGAAAGCGATGCTTTTTTTGTCAATGTTTTGATGTCTGAGGCCTTTAAATCTGATGTCTCACAATTTTTTTCTCCATACCATCTGTTCTGTGCCCACCTTACTAGTGAATTAGGTGGAGCACTCTGAATTAAATCAGGATATAAAGCATTATCTTTCTCTTGCTTTAATGAACACTGTCGATCTGACAACTAGCCGCTTAATGAGGCTTTCTCCGGGGCAACAGCATCTGGTTCCAATGTCATCACATTAAGACATTATCCACATATCAGTACATGATATCCCCCTTTTCCTCTTTAGCCTTAATAACTTTGTTTTCTTTTTTCTCTCTTTTTTTAACACTGAACATTGTTTTCTTGTCTTACTTTGTGACAATTATTTTTTCTGTCTCACCACACCTGTACCTTTCCTTTCCCTAATATATACATATATACATACATATATGAATATGTCTGTGAAGGTTCTCAGTCATCCAGGTCATCGTAGTCAAAGGAGCTTGCAAAGAAAAGCGGCTGGACTTCTTTCGGATGAGAGGTGAAATGTCTTCAAGCAGCTTGAAGACGTTTCACCTCTCATCCGAGAAGCTTCTTCAGTTCTAAGGTCAAATGGTGGGGAGTCCCAGATTTAAGTCCTAGTGGGAGTATCACCCCAAAGAGGGACAAATACATATATGAACTTGAAACTTGTACATTTTATATTACCTCTACACATTAACATATTATGGTTTATTTAACCACAAAATCATGAAACCTCTCAGGTATCTTTTTAGCCCTCTGTGATCTACTTGGTCTCTCTGGCCGCTGGGGGCCCTCTTGTGGTTTTGGCGTGAAGGTGTCAATCTTTGTGTTTGTTTCACTTTCCTCCCTTTCATTGTGTCTTGCTCATGTGTCCTTCTCTGGTCTCATTTGTCTTGTATTTCTTCACATGTGTAGTATTCCGGTGATAGCGAGCTCCTGTTGGCAATTCAACAATGACTTGGTTTCCAGTTCTGCTTACAATTTTGTGTGGCATTGTGTTGAATGGTGTTGTAAACTTGTCCACTTTGTCTTGTTGACCCAGCACTGTCTCCCATGTCAACTTTTGAATACTCAGCTCCTCTTCGTTCATCAGCAGAAATCTTTGATTTTGATTTGATCTTCCTCTGTCACGCAAATCCAACTCAGTTGATTTTGACTCACAGGTGTTCGGTAACTTTCCTCTCATTTTGCAGTCGAACAGGAGTTCTGCTGGACTTTTGCCTTTGGTTGGATGTTCAATGCTGCGATAATCTGTCACATGTTTTCTCAGCTCTCGTTTCCAGTCAAGGCTGTCAGCTTGTGTGATCCTGATTCTTTTCATCATTGATGCATTTTGACGTTCCACTTCTCCCTTTGCTTGAGCCAATTTTGGTGTGGTTCTTATATGTTTGATTCCATTAGTTTCGCAGTATTCTCTGAAAAACTCAGATTTGAACGGTGGGCTGTTATCAGATTTAATGGTAACTGGTAGCCCATGTCTACTGAATATATAGAGTCAATGACTTTTTCAGCAGTTTTAGATGTCATTACACCATACTCATAGGGCGTGATCGTGGCTCAAGAGTTGGCAGTTCGTCTTATAATCGGAAGGTTGCCGGTTTGAGCCCCAGCTCCGATAGTCTCGGTCGTTGTGTCCTTGGGCAAGACACTTCACCCGTTTCCTACCGGTGGTGGCCAGAGGGCCTGGTGCCGCCAGTGTCCTGAAGGCTCTCCTTCCCATTCTACTCTTAAATACTCTAGGAGCAACAAGTAGGCCTGCAGTGCGAGAGCGAAGTGCTCTAATAGGGTGATATGGTACTACAAGGTCATTAAGATAAGATGGGGCCTGATTATTTAAGACCTGTATGTGAGGAGCAGGATTTTGAATTCAATTCTGGATTTAACAGGAAGCCAATGAAGGAGAAATATGCTCTCTCTATCTAGTCCCTGTCAGTACTCTTACTGCAGCATTTTAGACTAATTGAAGGCTTTTCAGGGAGTTTTTAGGACATCCTGATAATAATGAATTACAGTAGTCTTACTTAGAAGTAATAAATGCATGAACTAGTTTCACAGCGTCACTCTGAGACACTTAAAGTTCATGTTTTAAAAACATGTTTAGTGTTTTTCTGTCAGTACAGAACATAATGTCATGTGGTTGGTTTTGGGCTATTAGACTTATATTAGTTATGTTAGCTAACTTGTGACAGAATAGATAACAAAACTAAAACCAAAAATCAGCACGTCAGCAGGGAAAGTAGGTCAGGGTGTGGAAGGGGAAATGTTTAATGCAATAGTAGAGCACTCATATTCACTGATTTTAGAACTTGTAGTCAGAGTTGTGGTTCTAAGTAGTAGTAGTTAAAAAAAAAAGAAATAAATATGAGTATAATTTAAATAACAAGTTTGCTGCTCTCAGTATATTTGTGAAAATATCAATGAGAATATCAAACTTTTGAGTTAAGTTTTAACTTAAAAAGTGAAAGTTTCAAAATATGAGTTCACGTTTTCTACACATTCTCAATTCTCTGCAAGCTCTCACGCCAACATATTTAACTCTCAATTTGCAACAATGTTGCATTTTACTGATACATTTCTTATGTTCTTTTCACGTTTTTAATCATGATTTCATCGTCATCATCTGACAACATCTCGGTTTGGCGTAGGCGTCACTCATAGGGATCATTTCGCGTAGAAGAAGATTGATATGATCTACAAGTTGATAACAACCCTTGTGATACTCGTTATCTACAATTAGGGTTTTAAATGTTGTCAAGCTAGTTAATGCAAACAAAGCCAAACCAAAACCAAAGGCAGGGCTGACGATACTCTGGAAACACAAAGTATGTTTCTGTCAGGTAAATCTCAATACCTCAATACCAGATGCAACCTATAATTTCCTTCGGGATTAATAAAGTATTTCTGATTCTCAATTCATTATTTCCATAAGGTTCGTTTCACTTGCACTGCAACTTCAGTTACTCAACTCCAAGCGCTTTAATTTTATCTGCTGAAACAAGTAGTTCTTATACTTACGAGCCTGCTGGAATTAATTACACCAGCCTGGTTCCTTAATAAAAATTTGACATGTTCCAGTCCAGTCCAGTCCTTTTGATAAAACTGTAGCGTGTGCTTAGCTTGATGTCACAGAAACACATAGGTACAAGTCCAGTTAGAGGGCTGTTTTTATTTCAAAATTCAAAAATATTTCAAAATCATTGCAAATGCTTTTAATCAGTATAATTTACTTTGTTATCTGAAGACAATGTTGACATGTATATGCATTTGTATGATCTAGAGAGCAACTTTTTTCTGTCAGTGAGGTCTTTTGTCAAGTATGACATACTAGCAGGTAGAAGCACCTACTTGTTGAAAATGAGAAATCTGCACATTTATTATCTGAAGCAGTTAGAGTGGAGTGTGTGATATAACAAAAAAACTTAACCAGTGTAAAATGAAAACGAGCTAAACTGGAACACGGGTTATTTTCAGGAACAATAGAATCTCTCAGTTAACAAACACACAGATGTAGAGAGACCTGCTGCCCTCTTGGAGATTTTAATAAAGCTGCAAGAATCCTTTAGGATTATTAAGAACCTATTTTTAGTTTTTTTCTCTTCTTTGCGGTTCACAGGGCCTTAAGTGAAATATTTATTTTCACTTTTATACTGTGATCTCTAGGGATGGGTATCGTTTAGGTTTTATCCGATACCGGTGCCAAATCGGTACTTTTGAAACGGTGCCGGTGCTTAAACGGTGCTCGAACCGGTGCTTAAAGAATGGAGAACACAAACTTTGTCCAAAAACCTCTCATGTTCAGCTGGGTTTTTTTGTAAAAAGATAACAATGTGTGCCTTTTCTGCAGCTATGGGGCATATATGGCATCACTCTTGGCTGGAAGCAGTGCTTAAACAATGGAAAAAACACAAACTTTGTCCAAAAACCTCTCATGTTTAGCTGTTTCCCACTTTTTCTTTGGTCATTTTAGCCTTTTTGGCCAGGGTGAAGCGAGTATCTGCCATCAAACAAGAAGACAGCCGCATGTAGCTATGATGATGTTTGCTAGTTCACCTTACATGCATTAATGTAATAACGTGGTTAGCCTACTCAACGTAAATTACACACGAACAACATGAAGCTACTCATGCAGAGAAGAACGGCTGCTGCTGCATCATCATCATCATCATTTCTGCTACACTGGCAGGGCTAGGGGCCAGGACTCTATTCTTCGGGTTTTTGGGGGATGTTGCTCCGGGTCCGATAACTGGCAACCCACCCGACGTGCACGGTGTGAGGTCTCGCAGCAAGCTATCAAATACGGCGCATTTCTCGGCTTTTAAAAAAAACGCTATGCTTCGCCAGCTGTTTAATCGGATTCTTGGTGTTACCTCCTTTGACAGTATCAGCTTAAAGCACTTGTTGCAGGTTGCTGAGTTTGCATATTTTGCTGTGAAGTACAGCCAGACTTTTGACCGCTTCGCCTTGGACATTTTTAATCTGTAGCTCTGCTCTAACTGAACGTACGTACCTGGCCCCGCCTACTATCCTCGGAAACGTAAAATGATTGGCTAGAAGTGTATCACAGCTCAGGAAAAAAAAGCACCGAAATAAAGCACCGAAATAAAGCACCAAAATGTGCGCTGCTTTTCGGTCTGGTTACTACCGTTTATGTCAGATGGCACCGGACACCGGTACCCATCCCTAGTGATCTCTGATTCATTCTCAAAAAGAACTCCCCGTCTTTTCTCCCACTCTAACTCTAGAGTTACAGTGGTAATCTATACTAACTAAAGTTAATTGTTTACACGTAAGGCATTTAAACAACTGGCACGTAATTAATTGTTAATTTCGTGTCCCTTTTTCGCGTTCAGTGTGTAATAGCCTTTAGCCTTGAGTGGCTA
>NC_140539.1:120164-164252 GCF_057382185.1 Mchenga conophoros | reverse complement strand
ATGCTGTGAAGTTTTTTGGGGTTTTTTTGTCGTTTTTCCGTTTTTGTTATTAAATGGGATCATGTGGGGAGTCAGGAATAAACAAACAAAATTGGGCAGGAGAAACTTCTAACAGCAAAGCCTGGCTGCTTCTGACAGCTTGACACTTAGAATAATAAAAAAAAACATTTCAAAATCTTACATATTTAAAAGTAGTAGCTCTCAGTCATTAGCTTTAGATTTATAATGTGCTCTGCCTTTAAAGAGAAATAAATAAAAAAATAGAGACAGGTCTTTTCAAAGAATGTGTGTGTGAGAGATGGAAAAAGTGACTTGCTGTGACAGCACTACTGCCCCCTGTTGGGGTGCATTAGGAACTGGACCACAGTAGCAGTCCTACACCCACACACAAGCAGTGTACACCCTCCTAACCATCACACTCACAACACAGAGTTCTGCTTGTAGTGTGCATGTATGAGTTCTTCAGGATGGTCAGGCACACAGCTGTTTGTCACATCCATAGTGTCTATTTATGCACATGCCCTCTGCTGGCTGTTTAGGAGCCTGATTCCATTTGAGGCTGAGGCTCCCCAGACTGGCTCTGGGTGTTCTGACTGTCTCTGCTCAGCTCCTCGCCCAGCTCGCTCATGTCCATGTCAGGCAGATCCTCTTCGATGGGTTGCCGCTGCCGCATCCTCGCAGTACACACACTCCTGAACACAAACACATGCCATCGTTACCTTACAACATTTATAGATATACATTTAGCTCATTTGAATCCATTTTACAGTTATATTTTTAATTGTTTTGCTTCATTACATTTGTTTTGTCTCATTATTGGCTTGTCAGTTATCTGTAATGACTTTGAGCAGCACTAACTTGCATGAAAACTGCCATCTTCCCTATAAAGTTCATTTGCAGAAAGTAGTGTACAACTATTGTGTTTTTTGCAGAACACAAGTCACGTTATTTTCCATGGTATACTTTTTCAAATTATTTGCAATGGGAGTGCTGTGTGTGTTTTTTTTTTAAACTATGCTTAAAACTGTGTCTGTCCCCCACCTTAACGTTGATGGCAGCAGGCAGGCCTCCCCTCCTCATCCAGGGGTGTTCCTCCACTAGCTCTCGTCGCTGGTCTGATGTGAAGTGAGGCTGGCTCTTCTGCATCTGCCTCAGCCTCTCCTTGTCTTCCCTCAAAACCCTTTGAATATCTCTGATGGTCAGAAAACAAATACATTTGTGTGAACGATATTTAATGGAGTTAAAAGGTTAATACTTCATACAGGTGGTGAAGCTTATAATATTTAATTCCACTTAGTGACTCACCTGGATGGCATTTGATATGTCATCATGACCTTGTCATCAACGTTGGCCATCAGCAGCCAGAGGGGCTCCTGTAGGACATACTTGATGAAATGCTCTCCCTCCCCTCGAGATGAGACTTTGTCCTGCAGCTTGCCGCCTTCAGACCCGCCTCTCCCCTCATCTTGTTTTAGACTTGGGGTCGTGCTCAATAGAGTCGACACTGCCAAAGTATTTGCTGGTGTTGCTGCTCCCTGTGGGGGAGACAAAGACAGAGTCACAAAAAAACCCCCAAAAAACTCTTAAATTTTGTGGAAACTCTTGTCAGACCTCAATGTTCAACTACTGACCTGTTCTGCTTCCAGAACCGCCGCTAGCTGAGGTACCACAGCCAATGCAGCCTGAGCCTAATCCCGAGCCCAGTCCAGAGCCTGACCCTGAGCCCATGGATCCAGACGTGGCTGATCCGGTACCAGAGTGAGAGTCTTCCTGTTCCTGCAGCAAGATGTCCAGCAGGTCGCAGGATGATGAGTTCCCGTCACTGTGAGCCCCGTCTCCTGGAGACTCCACCTAAGACACAAGGTGGTGCACACATCAGAGATAATTCCACACTCACTCTCCACTGGCACGCTGTGACACAGTTTGTGTTTAAGTGCTGGCACTTGTACAAGTTAGTAACTTTGTGTTAGTATTTGTAAATGTCCTGTGGCTCCTACCTGCTGTTGGCTATCAGGCTTGGAGGCGCCTCCGTTCTTATCCCCTGTTGTTCCCACTCCTACAGACGCTGTTGCCGCACTGCCGCCCTGTCCTCCAGCAGAGGCTACTGTAGTGTCCTGACGCTCCACTGAGCGCTGCCCCTCCTCCATGCTCAGCAGATTGAGCTGCAGGGGCGAGCTGCAGCGGGACTCAAACAGCGGCGGTGATGTGGCGGGCTCTCTCGCCCCAGAAGCAGGGGTGGAAGATCGTGACGCCGCACCCTCGCGAGGCTCTGCTGCAGGGGTTTTGGGAGGCTCGCTGGAGAGACTGTAGGGGAAAGGTTGAGGTGGAAAGGGGGCTTGAGCTACAAACTGGGCCTGCATTGGGAAAGACGGCTGGGCGGTGAACGGCTGCTGAGTAGCGAATGCGGACTGAGCAGCCTGGAAAGGCTGCTGGGGGGTGAAGGCAGTCTGCACAGGAAATGGCTGTTGGCTGGTGAAGGGGGGTTGTGTCTGTATCGTGTAGGCTGGCTGAGGGGGCTGAAAGGGCTGCTGGGTAGCGAATGCAGGCTGCGGCTGGGCCTGCTCAGGGAAAAATGGTGGTCTCGGAGCTGCTCCTATTTGTCCTATTTGGGGGAAGATGTAATTGGGTAGCACCAGAGCTACCACAGGTGTAACAATGGGTGCAGGAAACGGAGTGGCAGTGGGCGGGGCTTGGGTGCTCTGCCCTTCTCCAAATCCTGTAGAGAGAGAGCGGTCCGGTCGGGGAGCCTGAGCTGGAGCAGCAGGTGTTGGTGGGTAGAGCGGATATGCAGGGACCATGGTGGGGTAGGACACATTAAAAGCTGACTGCGATGCTTCTGATGGGGACCAAGAGGTCTGGTTGAGGCCCTGGAGAGGGGGGCGTGGTTTACGGTTTGACACAGCGCTGTCTGATGAATCGGGATGCTTCATCCGTGGCTTCTTGGACTTCCTGTTGCGGTTACCCTTCTTGGCAGTAGTTTCTGGCCTAACGGTGCCTTGTTTAGCAGTGCCTCGTGGTCCAGGTGATTCTGAAATGAGGATATAGACGCAGAGGTCAGAATGTCATTTTTGTTGAGCTGGAGAATAAAAAAAATGCATGTAGATGCGCACTAACTGGAGACCAGGAATATACTCCCCACATGAACTGGGAATTTGGTAAAATCATGAGATTAAAAAAGATAAGATTAAAAAAGATAGTCAATGTAAAGGTGAGCCTTATTTCCTCTTTGTAGAACTTTTATTGTGTTTGGTTGCCTCAGTTGTTAAGCTTCTAGCTAAACTATATCTTCTCCCAACAAAGCAGAAAAGCTAAATTTGAAGCTTACAGTACCTTCAACACTGGGTGGACCTCTGTGCTTGTACAGGTATGTGGAACAGTCCCTCTGGAAGCTCCTGGAATTACGGAGCTCTCTGCATCGGTTGAGGAAGGCCTGCTCCTCTTTCTGGGTATGTGCTGCCAGCACCTGCTTGGTCAGGCCCAGCCTCTTGTAGGCCTCCTTTCCTTGGCTGGGTGGAGACACCATACTGACAGGCAGCGCAGGGGGTGCTGGGCTCTCTGCAACATCCTCAATTATCTCTGTACAAAGCAGTGCCATAAACATCAGTCAAATAAACTCATTAAAACACGGCTAATGACAGTCCTGCTATGTTTCTACGGACACAGAAACTCACCAGACTCTGGCTGAGGCTTCTTGTCCCCCACATGTACGATGGTGCTGCTATAGCTGCACTGAGAAGTGATGGACACCACACTCTCCGCCTTACTGGGCAGAGTGAGGGGTGCCAGGGGGCCTCCCACCACAGCAGCTGCCCCAGATGGAGGCTTCTTTAGTGCTTTCATGTTTGACAGGCCTGACTGAGAATCCAACATCAAGGGATCTAAATGAGAAAGATTCTGTTAGTGCTGAGCCAGTACCTTAGACTTTGTGTGCACAGATGCATGATTACTACATACCTGCATTTGTATCCTGAGGCACTTGCATGCCATCCTCTGAGCCTTTCTTGTCATCATCTGAGTTGGAGGAGGTGGTGTTTGAGGAGAACTGGTATTTTCTTTTCACTGTGATGGGTATATTACAACTCTCCAGATACCTAAGAAACAAGAAGGCGTTTTAAATGAGAGAGCTTTGATATTGTGCAAACAGAGCATGATCTCTCTGCCTTTGCACAGGGATTACTGTGCAGATGACTTCATGACCAAATCTATGCCTGACCTGATGACACTATCCAGGCAGCTAATCTGCTGGTAGGAGCACACAGTCTGGTCTTTGTAGGTGAAGCCCTCCATGCTGGCTGCAGTACTGTCTCTGGCCTGCAGAGGGGGCACTGAGTCTTTTGGACGCACAGTTGAATATCTTTGAGCTGCCAATGCTAAAGAGAAGAGGAGATAATATGAGAAACACACACGAGAAGACAGACAGGAGAACCAAAAGACACTCTGCGTGTGTTTCTGCTGTACTTAAATTAATAATCACTTTATTTTGAACTTAATAATTGCCAACTGGACTCACTCTCATGGGTCTTCTTCTGCTCATGTTTGGGAGAGAAGGTGACGGCGCGGGAGATGGGGAATGCAGACCGATCTGAGGGTCCTGATTCCTGAGCATGTGGACATCTTTACAGACCTCCTGGAAAGTCCTGGCGGGCTTGGTCTTGCCTGTGTCCTCTGCTGTGTTCCCTGCTGTAATGTTCCCATTGCTTTCACTGGATGAGCTGATGCTCACCAGCTGCTCATGGGATCCATTGCTGCCATGGCTACCATAACCACTGGAGCCCATATTGTGGACCGGCTGCAGAGAGAGTAGCTGTTAGAGGAGCTGTCAAATGCCTCTTGTGTGTGTAAAAGTGAACCGTGTGCGTGCATACTTGAAGCAGCAGCCGGTGAATCTGTTCACTGATTTCCTGGATGTCTGAATCTATGATCTTCCCTCCATGGAAAGCCGGTGCTGCGAAAACATCTTCGTTCACAGGACCCCTGAAACATGCAGGCATAGAGCTGTCACCTAATGTCCTCATAAATACAGATGTCCAAAAAACAACAAAAAACCCCACCACAGTGGGAATACTTACATGCGCACTTTGTGCCTGCCAATGACGAAGGACACCTTGCGGCTCCAGGGATTGACAAAGCTGGACCAGCTGGTGTCGATTGTGATGTACTCACCGTTTCTTGCACAGAAACGTATTGAAGAATGATCGAACGGCTGACCAGCGTACTGCAGAACTGTTGGTAACAGAAGGTAAAGTGTGAGCGGAAGAGCTCAGAGTATAAGAACGCAGTGAGACAGTCCAGGTATGCATGCAAATGTTCGTACTTTTGCGATGTATTGCCAGCATCAAGGGTCGGTCACTCGGGTGTAGGTTGAGCAGCACGGGGGTCCCTATCAGGTCCTGAGGGAGGTACCCCAATAAAGGCAAAGCCCTATTGGGAAAACAGTAATTACTTTAGTAGAAAACAGGCCAGCAGGATGACTTCACACAAGGCACCACTGTAAGGATCATAGAAGGATTCAGTCCACTCACCTCTCATCCACATCCCTGGAACACACAGTTAGGGGTGTGTGTTGTAGTGAAGATACGCTTGTCAGGAGGTATTCTGGGAGCTAGGTGTGCGAAGGGAAGGGAAAAAATGTCAGTAAACAAAATGATTGTACAGTAATCCCCTGAAACAAAAGGATGATAGCATCTCTTGTTTCACATTAAAAGGATTAAACTCACACGAGCTGGTTTTGAACTTTCAAAACATGAGCAAGGGGATTGATCGGTAATAAACTGATCAATTGGATTTAAAAAAAACAAAAACAACTATGAAACAATGAATCTATTATTGAATCTTAAGCACTTTCTGAAGGCTGCTTTTGTTATTAAAGCAGACCTGGACCCTTGTCCAACTAATTAGTTTAATTAAAACCTTATTTAAAAAAATGTGACACATTAAAAAAAAAAAAGTTAATCAGATTAAAATGGCCTTGCAGAAAAAATGTAACACTATTTCCTTGTTTTCCAGGTGATCAGTTTTTATAGTGGCGACAGTATTGGGTGGATGATAACTTGTTTATAGAGATTATCATAAGGCTCACCATCTGTTCAAGTACACACATGGATAAAAACAATAACTAATAAAAAAAATCCCATAAGCATCTTTCTCTGGTACATTTCAGGCTGTCATCTCTGATTTGCATAGTCTAACTAGTATAAGTTTAACTAGTCTGTGCCATCTATGGTTCAACTTCTAAACGTGTGAAACAAATGACTTTATTTTCCATCTGATACATGTCAGAAGTAACTGGTAAACAAAATAAAACTGCATTCATTATTGGGTGATACGCTTGAGTGCTTTATTAAAACAGTGCAGTTCTCACCTTCATATCCAGAGTGCACCCTCTCAGCCAGCAGGAGGCAGCAGAACTGCTCCTCAGCCAGCTCAGCGTCCTGGACCTTCATTAGGTACGGAGTCATCCGGAAAGGATAGTATTGGAGGTCTCCTTTACGGTCCTTGCCACCACTAGAATGCAAACACACAATGTCAAGACCCTTTCATAATAATGAATATTGGGTTTTTTTGCCTTTCAAAATAAAATATTTAAAAAAATAAAGAAAAACGAGCTAAAAGCATTAAGAGATCCTTTTACCAGTTTATCTACTAATCACGTAGTGAAATTACTGTAATTATTTAGTTAACTGTGGTTTTAGTCCTAAGCTCATCATTTCTTTCATAAAAACAACATTTGTGGTAGAAAATACTGCATCTTGTAGAAAAATTAACTCAAACTTACAATGCTCAACCTAACCCTCTTCTGTCACACCAACAATCCTCTTTCTACATCCATGAACCTTTCTTTTGATCCTCCTGTTATCCATGTTCAGGCATATTCCTCCTCTATACATGTCCAAACCAGCTCAACCTATATTATATAAATATACAACTTTAAAGTTTAAATGAGCAATAGCAGGTACCCCATCTGGCCACTAGATGGAGATGAAGTTCAAAAGCTCAAGGCTGCTGACTTCCTTCCTCCCTCTCACTTTTCCCCTCTCCTACCCACCATCCCTCCTCTGACTCAGAGCTTGCTTGGACAGGAAACTGTGACTCAAAGCAGCTGCCGACTGCTGCCACTCACCTGATGCGGCAAAAGAAGGATTTCTCCTGCATGCACTCCGTGGGAGATGACTCTGAATAAAAAGAAGAGGGGAAAAAGGTCGGATGAATAATTGAATTAGCATGAGTAGTTCCCACTCAGCCATCTGTCAGTCATCAATATTCAAAATACTCTTCAGCAGACCTGAGATGTTTGCCTCTCATGTGTCATAGATAAGAATGCAAGAGATGCAATTATACTACAAAAGTTTATTTTTTTTTTAAAAAGTCATTTTTGAGACAATTTACAAAAAAAAAAAATTATAGCTGCTTATGAGTGGAAATGCTGGAATTCACTGGACTGATACCAGCTTCCAGTTGTTAAAGTGGGAGTGCAATCAACTATAGAACATAAGTCCCTTTGGAGAAAATTTTTGAAAGATAATGCACAAATTTGTAATCTCTGAAATGAGTTTTAGTAGAATTTATATGACCACTGGGCAGAAAATTATATTACAACCCACTAATTCACCAACTCTGTGATAAGAAGAACCTAAATGCAATACAACCTGAAGGTGTACACATCATCAGTTAACACAGACCTGACTGCCAAACATGCCACATTTGTTAGCGTCATACATGTATTAATGTGTGATTGAGAATGCTAATGAAATATGTGCTATGCATGTATGAACATGAGTATGTGGAGGAAATACTTCCATGTGCAGGTGGTGCATGTGTTTCATATTGGTTTGCTGCGTGACCCTATTTTGGAAATTTTACCATCCGTGTCTACAGTGCCCCTTACCATACTGTACGACCAATTATGTCAAGGAGGCAAAAATTTATCTAATTTATATTTATACATATACACGTGTGAGCTTTTGTGGAGCTCAAACCTGCATTCGTCATCCTTACCTGCTCCTGTGCACATGCTCCATGAGGGCAGGCGGTATGGTGTGGTGAAGCTGTAGAACACGCTGACATCCTGGGGAGTCAAGAACTCCACAAACTTGGCGTTGTCGAACACTTCCCGCTTGCAGTTCAAGATGGATGCTGCCTGGTCAGAGATGTAAACAATCTTCCCCGTGATGAGAGACACTGCTACAGCGAATATATCCTAAAGGCAAAAACAAAAAGATATTAATCATTTAGGATTACCAAATTAGGTACTTCTAGCCCTCTCAGAAGATTTAAAAACACATCTTCAAACTGACTACTACTCAGATGACAGATCGGCTGCTCCTTATCATCCCCCACTTTATTCTTTATCTTACGTCTGTTATTTTTTCCACATCAACTTCAAGAATAAATAAACAATAAAGCTTGTTCTTTTTCTTTTTTATAATGGTCATCACCCCTGTGGAGAAAACTCTGCCTTTTCTGGCTTCCCTCTTGAATGCTATAATTAGGTTTCTTGAGACAGACTTTCTCCTGCTTTGTTGCCTTAACAGTGCAGGGAAATGGGGGTGGTGGTGGTGGTATCCAAATAAAACTGTAAGATTGTAGGTAGTGAGCCTAGAGTCTTAGGCTCACTACCTGCAAGCCCATGGATGCGTCTGATTTACTAACATACATACATGCACTGACACACACTTTACACGAATAAACGTGTTGGGCCACAACTCTTAATCTGTAAATTCAGGTGTTTTCAGTCTCATGGCTACGAGTGTATATAATCAAGCATCTAGTTATGCAGTTATGCAACTAGATCTTCCTAAATTTGGAGTCTGGCTGAGTGTTACTGGACTAGGATGCCACTGTTGTAACAAGTCAGCTTGTTAAATGTCTTCCCTCTAAGATCTTCCATGATCAGCTGTAAGTGGTATTATTGCAATGGGCGAGTCACAGCATATCAACCACAAAGCAGCAGACCACATAAAGTTAGAGAGCTGTATTGACTGTAAGTGCTGAGGTGCATAGTGCAAAAAAGTAAAAGTCGTCAATAATGTGCTGATTCCGTAACTGCAGACTTCCAAAACTGATATGGTATTAACATCAGCACACAAACTGTGTACCAAGAGCTTCATGGCACAACCTTTTATGGCTGAGCAGCTGTATGCAAACTTTACATCAACAAGCACAAACTCAACCGCTGGACGGAGCGGCGTCGAAAGTGAGCGATAAATTGCACCTCTCTTTAGTGAAAGAACTTTGACTGCACAGAGCCCTGACCTGAACCCCATCTAACATCTATGGGAAGAACTAGAAATTGGAAGTTGTATCCAATATTGCTATCTAACCTCACAAAGGCACTTCTGGATGAATGGGAAACAAATTCCCACACACGCGCACGCGCACACACACACACACACCAGCTGACTGGCCATATCTCACTTGCCAACTTCATTGCTACCAAATCTAAGTAGAAATGAAAGTTGGCTAACTTGCCAAGTTACTTCACCAGCTAATATGACTCATGATACAAACTTCTGAATAATGTTGAAAAAACACGGACGATACTTAACAGTAAATCATAAAATGTCTCAAAGAAAGAAAATAACTAACAGTTGTTTTCTATAGTAACAGCTAATAGCTAGCCAATTAGCTATATAGCATGTATCTGATATTGGTAGTTTGCTCATCTCCATAACTTTTTTATCATTAATAACAGTAGCTCAGGTGGCAGAGCAGGTCAGCCACTAGTCAGAAGGTCGGTGGTTCGATCCCAGGCTGCCTCCTGGCTGCATGCCAAATATCCTTGGGCAAGATACTAACCCCATGTTTGCCTACTGGTGGTGGTCAGAGGGCCCGGTGCCGCCAGTGTCCGGCAGCCTCGCCTCTGTCAGTGCGCCCCAGGGCAGCTGTGGCTACAATGTAGCTTGCCATTGCAAGTGTGTGAATGTGTGTGTGAATGGGTGAATGACTGAATGTAGTGTGAAGCGCTTTGGGGTCCTTAGGGACTAGAAAAGCGCTATACAAATGCAGGCCATTTACCATAACATTGGTTTTCACCATTCAGGCATAAGACTGGTTTAGCTGTTTATCCTTTAAGATGAGGTAAAGAGCGGTGGTACTTACGTTGTTTTTAAGGGTGTATTCCGAGGTGATGCTGTTGATTTCCTCAATGGTGTAAGATGTTACATCAAACCCTGGTGGCTGACTGTCGTTATTCATCAGCATCTGGTAGTACTCCTCATTGGCTGCAACCAAGACAATATGGATAAGTGAACACGTGAGATAAAAGTTTATTTTCAGTATGTAAGTAAGTATAACATCAGTCATACAACATGAACACACAGATAAAAACAATGCACACAAGGCAAGTCTTACCTTTCACCTGTTTGATACAGCGCAGTGCATACTTGAGAGTGTTGACAGTGCTCGACTTGCCCTTGCTCCTTTTTTCTGACGGCAAGTGCATCTTCAGCTCCTTGAGCGTCTTGAAGAGCTCCTTCTGTGTCTTAGCTTTGGCTGACTGTTCACTGCTGCAGGACCCAAATGAGACAGAGACATGTGTGTCAACATGACAAGATCTTACCATTGATGTCACACTCGGCTTTCCAGCAAAGGAAGCAGAACAGGAGGGGAACGTACTGACAAGGGGTTTTAGACCTTTCTGTTCACATTTCCAATTGTTGTTGCATTAAATACCAGTAGATTTGGGCTGGGCTTTTTTTCAGAAGTGTACTAACCTGCAGCCACTGGTTGATGGGTTGTCCTGCTCGGAGCTCACCAGACTGAAAGCATTGGAGCTGCTTGGCGGGGAGGGGCTATGAGAGTTTGAGCTGTAATCACAAGGACAATGTCATGTTATGAACAAAGGTGTGCAGGAAAACCAGAAAACGCATAACAAAAATGAAGAGCAAACATTTTAAGTGATTCAGGAATTTGATGCTATAGGCTGTTCTTAGAATTGCACCGTCATATGAGCTGCTCTTTTTTTTAAATATTGGAAGGACAAATAAAGAAAGTGAACAAGTGTTAAGTGTAATTAACCAATTATATTCACGTGCGCTTTTCAAGTCACATGAAAATTTATATTTAAAAAGAAAATTTCAAGTCCTTAATTAATTTAGTTACCTCTGAGGCAAATACTAAACCTTGAAAAGAAGACTACTATGATAATGTATAGTGGAAAAAAAAGAAAGAAAAAAAGGAGCATTCAAGAAACGCAAAGTGCAATGGAAAATTCTGTGGGCAGTTAAACAACCAGGTCAAGCCACCCACAAAAAGCTTTTTTGAACAAGTTATAAACTGACTTTTGGCATAGACTTTTTACAAACATGCATTTTATTTCTCTTGGATGTTTGCCTCAAATTTAAATCGTGACACAAAGGTTCACAAAGTTTGTTCTTAAACGTGATAACGTCCTATTTTGAAACAGAGTATGAAGAGTATGACAAACGGATGTGGTTCTGTGGACACTGTACAGTCGATGCACAGACAGTATAAAAGATGGATGCAGCTACCGTGATGTCATCCACTGGTTTCTGATGTACCGTTTAGTCTCTTAAGTCTCGAGATTAGCACTTTCACCTTTGCAATCTTCTTTTCCCTTTTTAAATTTTAGATGACATGAAATTAGTCACTGAAGCAATAAACTTATTAAGAAGGACATTAACTCATTCACTGCCAGCCATTTTCAAATCAGGTAACTCCCCACTGCCAGGGTTTTTGAGCATTTTTACTCATTTTTGAAGAGCCACAGAAAACTGTGTGTTATGATCATATAAACGCTGAACCTACCAAAATGAAGAACAGACTCTCTTCTTTCATCCAAAAAAAAAAAAAAAAAAAAGCTTTTTTCTACCATTTACCATTCTTTAGTAATCAGCTGTAGAAGAGAGGTGGGTTCCACCAAAAATGCCTGTTTTGACCAAAAAAAGGGAGAAAACGAGCTTTTTGTGAAAAATACATTTCAAGCAGAAAAGTGCCTTTGACACTAATATTTCTTGCTTTGTGACACCTCTAACATATAAAATAGTTTCTCACTTCTATAAAACAGAAATAACACTGAGGAAGGTTATGTTTTATCAAAACAAATTATTTACAAATATATGTAAAAATAAAATTCACTGACAAGCTGCCCGAGGTTGTATTCTAGCCCCTCCCATTGAAAAACGTAATTGACGTCTATAGACGTCAATGGCAGTGAATGAGTTAAGTTAGAAAGACATTTTCTCATATACTTCTAAGGAATAGGGCTTTTAAGCAAGCCCTATTATAAATCCCAAGTTCAATCTATCAGAGTCAGTGGAATGAAGGAAACACAGTATTAGGTGTGGAGTCTAATCAAGATGAGGCGTCACTGTTGCAAGTATAGCTGACATGTGTTTCCAGTATTTTCTCCCCCCTCGTGGATGTAAATGGAGATGGAGACAGCATCAGCATTGGATATGTAACAACAATCTTCACCAAGTGTGCCATTTTCTTCAAACAAGACTATTATTTAAAGGATTGCATCTCAGAATCCCATATGGTTAATCAAAAAAAGATGAGGCCACCAGAAAACTATAAGTGGGAACCGAATTGAAATCAAATTTAATGACATGTAATTATCAGGTCCAATAATATGAGTGTGAGCTGAGTATTTCACACCCTAATGAGTATGGGAAATAGTGAAATATCAATAAACTAGAAAGAGTCTCAATAATATTCACTTTTCCTGCAGTTTCTCTTCCAAAAAACAAAACAAAACAACAACAAACAAACAAACAAACAAAACAAAAAAACCCCAAAACAAAACATTTTGATATGAACCTATATGTCATGATTAGGAATAAACACCAATTCCCAACTTGCTTTCCTCCAGCTTAAGCAGTCTACTGGACTATAGCAATGACTCAGCCCAGCAAAACTCAAACAGCCCTTCAATGACTTTAATGAACCTTAATTCCGTGACCTAGTTGGTCCGCTCCCCCCCACCGTGGTGGGAAAAAGAAAAAGAAAAAAAAAAAAAAAAAAACTTCATTTACCACGATTCAGTGGTTTCGATGAGTTCTCACCTCTTGTTGCTCCCCGAGGACTCCATGAGAGCGGAATCCTTGCCATTGCCGTTTGAGCTGCCCACCGACTCGTTGCCGTGGGACTCATTGCCATGTGACTCGTTGCCATGGGATTCTGTCCCGCTCCCGCTCGAACCACTGCCACCCATCTCCACATCCTCGTGCAAAGGTGGGCGCGGTCTCTTCCTGTCATCATGCGGGGACCCCGGGTGCTCGTGGCTGCTATCGCTCCCCTCGGAGGCCAATCCTAACTCTGGTTCGAGTTCGACCCCATCTTGCCCGCCACAACCCTCACTGTAGCTGGCCATGCGGTGAAGCTGGCTAATGGAGCTGCAGGGAGTGCCCTGCGCTTCCTCCACGTGCAAGCCTGCCCTTTCCCGGTTCCGTTCACACACGTCCAGGGTTGAGTACAGGTACTGCTTTGGATCACTATCCTCAGACATGGGACAAGTTAGTGATGGAAGATTAAGTTACCTTCCACATGGCAATGCCACAAAGTTGATGGCACTGTAGCATAAATGGGGTTGTTGTCTCAGGAGTGGAAATGCAGTCTGAAATAAACAAACAAGACAAAAACAAAACAAAAACAGGTGAAATTACTCATACCAACACTTTACAGCACAGTACACTTCTAATGATAGAAGATCAATAGCAGAAGGAACACAACTCTAATATTAGAAGCAATCAATGTGGATTAAATCAACCCATCTATCAAAGTACAGTAGCCATGACTTTGATCTGATCAACCTGTGTGGCCTCACATCTCCACATTTTCAAAAGTCAACCATAAATAAAAAGGGCACCACAGCACAGATAGAATGATCTTGCTGTTACACAAACACTAACACAGTCACACCAAAGGAGCTGCCATACAGCTTTCAAAAGGTTTGCACAGTAAATAGGCCAGTCGTTTTGCCCTTTCCAGGTAGACATCAGTCCCAGACCAGCTTAATCTGGTTCAGTTTTTCAAATAAAAGGTGAGTCTCCAGAGATGAAACACAGGTCTGCTGACACAGTACAAACAAAAACCTCCGCTGCCTGCACATAATCAGGACCAACTTGGATGTGAGAAGCAGAAACAAAACAAAAGCATGAAAATTGGGTTTTATTGTTTAAATAGTCTCCTGTATGGATGGCTGCATCACAAATTACACAATGAAGCAGTAGGAGGAAAACCTGACAAGCAGTCTTTAAGAGAAACAGCCGTATCATTAATGTTAAAGATACAGCTCCCACACATACACATTAACTGTCCATATTAAAAATCAAAGATAGCCTTATGTAACACAGTACAGTGACCGTGGATGCACAGTCCTTTTAGCAATTACCTTTAAAAAAAAAAAAAAAAAAACATATTATATTTCATAATTATTTAAGTGAATATATATGGCCTGTGTTCTCATTCAAGTCAGTGTTAGAACTGACCTGGTCATTGTGTGGCCCCTAGACCACATTAGGCCCTTTAATTGTCCCTGAGCAGCCCTCATGAGTTTAATGGGAAATTAGGACTTCCCAATGCTTCCCATTTTAGCCACCAATAGCACTTTATACTATATAATACTGAACAGAACTAAGTTCAGCTTATTGGTGTGACCCTCCAAAACAGTGGCCCTTTGAGAAAACTAATTGTCCACTTCTGTGTTAGAAGTTCAGCCATGCTGTAAATAGAGACCTTTTTTCACTTGCTTCTGGAAAGCCGCAATTAAATAAGAGCCTTTAGAAGATCTTGGGGAGTAAAAGCTGGTCTCCAAAAGACAAATACAAGATCCAGTTTTATCAGTTTTTATCCTCCTACAATTACCTCAGCAGTGGTTGGAGCTATTCGTGTCTTTCAAAGCTGAACAGGAAATACCGGCAACAGGTACTGAGGCCAAATCCAAACTATTTTACTGTTTTGCTGCTCTCCAGTGTCAGGTTGCAGCTATTTATGTAAGCGCGCACATTCAGCAGCCTGTCTATTCTTCTCTCTCTTTACATAAGCACTTTTACATAACTTCTCAAAGTTTTAAGAGTAGGTTCTTCATTTTTTTTTAAAACTAGAAATATATATAAAAACACAACCCAGCAGACTTTCCAAACCACCCACTCCACTTAGAAAATGACCCACTCTTGTTTAAAGGAGGCAGCAGCCAGGCGCTGTGAAGAGATGTTTTATTGGCTGCTGGAAATGACCAATCGGCAGAGAGCAAGGAGTTACAACTGGTTAGAATAATGTCACCCAAACAAAAGAGAGACCACAGCTTGTAATCATGGCAACAAAATATTTATTCCTATTACTATTATTTACATTCTCTTTAAGGAAATAAGACCAGCATTTCCTAGAATTGTGTCCTCTAGTTACTTTCTATACATGTCAGCACATATCTCATAAAATCACACGGTAAATTTTGTTTACAATATACGAGCTAAAGTTAGTTTTATTGCTCAGATTATTTCATATAGGGAGCCTGAAGAGCTAATAATAAATGCACAAAAAGAGAAAAAAACATTAGGTTAACAGACAAAAAACTAAGTAATTGAAGTATGTTTATGTAAATCATTCCCCACATGTGCTTATGTGGGAGCAGTCCACTATGGATAAACTGAAGCTTTACTAAACTGTAAATCACACACAAACACGACCATATGTTAAGCACTGATCCCTGAAACTCGTGCAAACTGTCATAACACCGGCTCCTCTGTGGACATAACACAGAACAAACCATACATGAAACTGCTGAAGAAAATCTGACTACTATCCTGTATTTTAAGTGTGTTCAACTTCAATGAAAGACCATGCAGTGCAGACGTTGGCTTACCAGTGACCCCCCTTCCTCCATCAACATAACAAGAAACACCAGCATCCAAGCACAAAAGTACAACTCCAACCACCAGAGAGTCTTCCCAAACTCTCTGCAACACTGCCGAACACGTCACTGAGCAGAATAATGACATAATGAAACTGAACTCCCTCTGCTTCCAGCTCAGCCCTCAACTAGAGGGCTTCTACAGCCAGCACACTAGCACAGATCTCAGGCATTATACAACCCTGCTCCAGTCACATGGATTTGGCCATAGCGCAGCACAAAGCTATGGTAGCCTTGTTTCATAAAACCCACATGGTTTGTCTTGTAAGTAGCGCCTCCTGAAGTGCACTTTTTTACTGGCATGCGAAACTGAAATCACATGAAGACCAATAAAGGCATACTGTTACATTTTTGAGAAAAATAAACTCATCTGACAATCCACACAAAGTTAAAACATGGCTTAACAAATATTAGTGGAAGACAACATCAATATAGATGTAGAAAGATGCTGCACATACGGTGGCAAAACCTATCATTTTTACTTAACCCCCTCCTGTTATGGCCCATCTCAATATGCAATAAAAATGGCATCAGACCGAGTGAGTTACATCACAGTGTAGGCCACCAACTTAAGATATTACTTATTAATGATGACTGCTGACATACAAGTTGTAAAAATTGTTAAAGAAGACACCGGGGTGTGTGTGTGTGTGTGATTATTGTCACACACTTTTTTTCCTGTAGCTGCATGTTGCCATGGTATAATCACTGTTTTGGCCTTGTGGGAAACTGCTTTGTAACATGAAAGCCACACGTTTGGGGTGAAAAATAAAAGACAGCTCAAGTGACATTTTTAGGCTTCAAATAAATGCTTTTGAATAACATGCGCGGTTTCTACTTTTTTTTTTTTTTTTTTTTTAAATCTGGCAAAAGTAGTAGTTTTAGGTAGAAATAATCTTAATCTGATTATTCTTCTTCCCCTGTCTGTCAATCCAAACATTTAACAAACACTTTTAAAAATCTTATATAAAGAAATTAAACCACTTCCTCGGGCCATAATTGTGCCAACAATTCAAAGCCATTTTGTAAAAGTGTTTCGAGTGCGAGCAGCTAAAAAGTAAACCTGACGAAGAGCCTTTTTATACGTCTAATATTACACTTCCGTGCATATGAAATTTCTCACATAGATACTCTCGTATTAGATAACGTTTATATTAAAGGAAAAAACATTAAAATGACCCCCCTTCCCCCATCTGACTCCCATTGACCTGCTATTTAAAATCCACACACACGTTGACCTGCAATCCAGTGCACGGTACACTGACACAGTTATGTAAAAGTAACCGAATCGTTAAAAAGCAGCCACGAATCCACGGCGAGATACCCGCAGAGGACATATTTCATAAAAGCTAACATTTATCTAGCTGTCTGACTGAACAGAAAAAATATAACCGGCATTTTTTGGTTTTAAAAGTACAAAAAGTAGAGCAACTCGGGGTTCACGCATGCGCAGACCGCATTTTTGTTATGCAACTTATTTTTTCGCTCGTCAATCTTTTTTGCTAAAATGAAAGGGCGCAAATGAAAGCTGACCAACCTGAGCAGTAGTTGGAAAAATCCTCTCTCCGGTGGTCTCCAACGAGATGTAAAATCAAAAGCGACACGTAAAAACTATCCAGTTATACCGTTCAGTATTCCTCAATGGGAGCAGAGAGTCAGACGGCTTGACACAGTAGTGAATGGATCCTCCCCGGTTCTCTCCCGCACAGGCCTATCAGCGAATCGCCGAGCCCAGCTCGCGACCTCAATTTAGACTCCTCCCTGTGCTTTTTCCGATTGGCTGGATGCAAGGGGTTTCCATGGAGAACGTGACGGAAATGCGATATCGGAAGCTTATTGGCCTAAAGTGCTGTCCGTCGTTTTATATAAACAAGGCTTTGACTGCACGTGGAATCTCATGTTGTGTGAGAGTGGGGCAGTTACGACTGCGTGAGCAGCAGAATCCACAACAACCTATCAAATGTTAAAATTACATAAATGAAAAAATGCAAGGAGGAAACGAACAGGAACTGATGATGACAGAGAGAAAAAAGTGTCACAGAAAATGACAGTCAGTCTAAAAGTTAGAAACTCATTTCGGGAAGGCAAGTGCGAGTTATTGCGTGATTGCTGTTGGAAGCCTTGAAATGTTTCACCTGTGTGACCTTTTCAACAGATGCGCAAGCATCGATAATGCAGTGAAAGTGTTTATCGAAGCAAAGGGACAGGTCTGTGGTGGGGAAACTTGACACATTCTTACTTGCGTCACATCTATTTCTACCCTTCAGTTGTGGCGAGGTTTTTTTTCCATTCAGAGACCACAGATAAACCATGCCCACATACATTTGTTAGTTAACGTACAGATGTGTATCATATGCCATGCAAACAAACCAAAGCAAACTACATTTTAAAAACGGCCTTTACGTCTTGATTGCGTCATTATGCTTTGAAATAAAAGGTTTGCAGTCTTTTGTTACATTTTTTTAATGGGCTGCTATGTGCCAAGCTTATTCATCACTGTTTTTCTGGGACTGGACAGCACCTGCTGGATATTTTTTCCCACAAGCTGGCATGATAGCCACAACACAATATTTTCTCTTTTCTAGCCAAGATCCTCCACAGAGCAGTTTACCTGCGTAAGCAGGATTCTAAGCTTTGTAACTGCTTGTCAAGTGGCAGCCACCCACCCTGGCTCAGGTAGCAACACACCATGCAAAAGCCTGCACTCCTTAGAACATGTGAGAACGAACACCCTCCTTCTCAGCCTACACTTTATAAAGCCACTTTTATGATATCACCCAGAGCCCAGCAACAGGCTCTCCTGCTGGCATGTTTGCTTTGTGTTTTTCTCAGGACATCTTTGGTTATAAGTGTAGGTGGATCTGACTCTGTATAATTAGACTGATTCATGAATCACCCCTCCTTTAACTCCTCCCTAAACTACGCGCATTTTCTGGCAGTGGGAGCAGGCTTGGAGATCCTGGAGGTGGTGGAAGTCCCTAAACAAGACTGAATCATGCTGTGTATAGCTTCATCTGCTTTGACTGTTGTTCATGATTATCTAACCAGAAATCCTCTTCATTAATTGCCCCACATGTGAAACTACACAGTTCATATTAGCCATTTGTCTGCTTTAAATTTTTTTTAAGATGTATATATTTGGATTCTTAAAGATATGGCTAATGAATAAGAAAATAAAGTGAGGCGTGAAAAGTGTAGAACATAACTGTTTTGCCCTGAAATATCTGTTTGGATGCAAACATAATTTATATACAGTGTTATCAGGGTGTAAAGGATGACACAGCAACCTCTGGATGCTGGAAAATGAAACCACTGCAAAATTTCTAAAAACTGCAGTACCCCTAAACGCCACACGGGCTGGCTCCAAAAGCAAATCACTAGTCATATATTTCACGTGAAAATGTCCAGTTTTACAGAATTTAAAAGCATTCAGCATTAGTTTACAGCTATGCCATTGTACCTGACACAAGCTATGAAGTCACAGAGGCCTGAATTTTGGACCCTTTTCGAAACAAGGCAGGAAAGGCAGGAAAAAACGGCATGAATCAGTGGGTGAAACTTTCTATGGCTTTTACTTTGAAAAGTTTATGGTATTCCTACAAAATGATGGCTTGGACTAGAGTCCCTCTTACTGGGTTTAGGGGGCTAAGCTGATGCATACATCATAAGCAATTTTTTTGGAAGGTGTGACTCAAGGCACAGTGGGGTCAGAACCAGTAACTTTTCCCCCTTATACTATTTTAATGCCAAATGAAGGAATAATTCTGTATATCTTTATATATACAGTTACTTCTAAAAACTAGGAGGATGAAGTCCTTTCAAAATTTCTAGTTCTTATTGTATTGCGACTCTAGCTCATAAGTCTCTTCAGAAGTGTTGCCATTTGTAGGTGCTACATCTGATCAGTTCTGGACTTAAGTAGTTCAGTGTCCTGAACATGACCTGTGTCCGTGTGCTTTTTGGAGCATTTCTAATGGAAGTATATGATAGACTGTGTGGTGCAACCTATCTAAAAGGTTTGTGCTTTAAATTTCAGTAAGAAAATCTACTATTTTATTAGTCTGATACTTGGCACCAATTAGTCTGTGTATTGAACTTATATAGTTTATTAATGCAGCTTACTAACATGGCTAGCCAGCCTTAGCTGATAACATAGCAAGCCACCATCCCATATAAATATGGTCACATTTGTCTCCAAAAAAACCTACCATGGTGGCAGGACAAAATGCTAATGTTGAGCCTTCTAAATGCCCACAAACAGTCACATCGAAGTAGCTACATCTATCTGTAATATACAGTCTGTGGTGTAGTGTGAAGTCATCAGTGATGTAATACTAATTATATTAATATGAAGCTGCTATTACAGATTCGTTCCTAACTTTTACACATTTTAATAGTTGAAAAAAAAATATATATACACACACACACACACACACACACACACACACACACACACACACACACACACACAAAACCAGTCAAATGACAAACATGACTGTTTGCACACTCCTTGAAGTGGTTTTCCAACTATTTTAAATAAATCCCCAACAGTGTCAAATTTGTTGAAAATTTGAAGAAAAAAAAAAATGTTTTCACCCAGTATACACAATATCTGACACTGTGCCTACACTCCCTACGACCAAAGCTTCTACAGGTTACTGTATTATGTAACTGCACTGAAGAACAACACACGTACAGCAGATGAGTCACACAGAGCACTGATTGTAGCCCAAGTGAAAGAGAACTGATAATTGATGATCTCTGGAGGTAGTGACTTTGTTAGCATTGCCCACAGAGAAAAATAAAAATCAGTCCCCGAGTCATCCAAACAGCAATAAAGAGCATTTTTGTACCGCTCAGACACAAAAGGAGCTTCATGATGAGCAGGGTGGCATTTATAAAAATCCCCTTATGTCCTCTAACTGTAGAGATAGGTGAAAAACAGCGCTACTGACATGTGCAAGTTTGATGGCTGATTTCTATTTGCTTTTGTTTTTCAAGTCTACACTTAACAGCTAATTTCACTGGTGGAAATATTACTTTTTTAACTACACTCAACAAAAATATAAACGCAACACCTTTGTTACTGCTCCCATTCCCCATGGATGGACGTAGAGACCTAAAATTCATTCCAGATACACAATATAACCATCCCTCCCAAACAGTGGTCACAAATCAGTCCAAATGTGTGGTAGTGGGCACATCTGCTATATTGAGATAATCCATCCCACCTCACAGGTGTGCCACATCAGGATGCCGATCTGACATCATGAGTAGTGCACAGGTGTACCTCAGACTGCCCACAACAAAAGGCCACCCTGGAATGTGCAGTTTTTTGCGCTATTGGGGGTCTGGGGACCCAGAACCGGTCAGTATCTGGTGTGACCACCATTTGCCTCATGCAGTGCAACACATCGTCGCATGGAGTCTATCAGATTGTCAATTGTGGCCTGTGGAATGTTGGTCCACTCCACTTCAATGGCTGTGCGAGGTTGTTGGATATTCGTGGGAACTGGTACACGCTGTCGTATACGCCGGTCAAGCACATCCCAAACATGCTCAATGGGTGACATGTCCGGTGAGCATGCTGGCCATGCAAGAACTGGGACATTCTCAGCTGCCATCTGCCCTGAACAATGTGAACCATGATTCATCCGTGAAGCGCACACCTCTCCAACGTGCCAGACGCCATCGAATGTGAGCATTTGCCCACACAAGTCTGTTACGGCGACGAGCTGGAGTCAGGTCAAGACCCCGATGAGGACGACGGGCATGCAGTTGAGCGTCCCAGAGACGGTTTCTGACAGTTTGTGCAGAAATTGTTTGGTTGTGCAAACCAATTGTTCCAGCAGCTGGGTGGCTGGTCTCAGACGATCTTGGAGGTGAACCTGCTGGATGTGGAGGTCCTGGGCTGGTGTGGTTACACGAGGTCTGCGGTTGTGAGGCCGGTTGGATGTGCTGCCATATTCTCTGAAACGCCTGTGGAGACGGCTTATGGTTGAGAAATGAACATTCAATGCACGGGCGACAGATCTGGTTGACATTCCTGCTGTCAGCATGCCAATTGCACGCTCCCTCATTGCTTGTGGCATCTGTGGCATTTTGCTGTGAGACAAAACTGCACATTCCAGGGTGGCCTTTTGTTGTGGGCAGTCTGAGGTACACCTGTGCACTACTCATGATGTCAGATCAGCATCCTGATGTGGCACACCTGTGAGGTGGGATGGATTATCTCAATATAGCAGATGTGCCCACTACCACACATTTGGACTGATTTGTGACCACTGTTTGGGAGGATGGTTATATTGTGTATCTGGAATGAATTTTAGGTCTCTACGTCCATCCCATGGGGAATGGGAGCAGTAACAAAGGTGTTGCGTTTATATTTTTGTTGAGTGTACGTGCAAATTTATGCATGCAGCCAGATCATTAAAGCCACCTATACTTAAATTCAGCTCGCCCCCACCCTGCCAGAAAAGCTCTGACTTTTCAAGGTATGTGCTCAAGACCTCAGAGTTCATCTGTTGGGTGAGTCACCAAGAAGTTAATGGCAGATAAGTTGAAAGGTGCAGTGAGACGGTTCTGCAGATTATTAGTTCAATCTAATTGAGAGCTGGGGAATTTGGAAACTAAAGCAGCATTAACAGTCACGTTCCTATAGCTGTTTTTGAATGTTTTATTCAGTGCAGTAAGGGCCATCTTCCTACTAAAGCATGTTTCTGTAGTGGACACGTACCAGCATGAGAACATGGGATTATTCATAATACACAAACTGGTCTTAAAAAAAAAGTTGCCTGCAGTTTTTGCTAGAGAGGGCATCACATTTTTGTAAAATTTCAGAGGGTTTGAAACCTTCTGCCCTTTTGATATTTTTCATTTAAATTAAAATAGAGGGAAAAGAGGGAAACTTCTCTTATAACTAGACTCACTCATTTCTGGATGTATACAAACTGGTTTGACTTTTATATTTTTTAGCAAAAATAGCTGTCGAAAATAAGCCTGTGTATATTCTGTCTAGAATCAAAAAGTTCTCTTGCCTCTTAGAAGAGGAAAAAAAATATCCATTGGCCTATGTAGGCGCAGAAGTCACTCAGCCCACATCAAGCAGCAGAATAAAAAAAAGACCACAGACAGAAATGCAGCACAGTGGAAAATAAATTTAATAAAACTCCTATGAAAACAGAAACCAGCAAAACATTAAAAGCCTGTACATTTGACAATATCCAGTGTCTGAGACTTCTGAAGGCAGGTAGTGCAAAATGCAGCTGCATCACACATAAACCAGCAGGCAAAACCATTACAGGCTTGGGCCCGGGACCAATGTTTCATGATTAGATATGGTTCATATACTGGGATATTGCACAGGAAAAAAAGAAAAAAAGAAAAATTCCAAACAGACGCAGATGCTGGTAGAGCACCATATGTTGAAACAAGTAAATAGCTTTACATTGCAGTGTAATGTCCCTACTGATAAATCCCACCCACACAGGTCCAGACTTCAGACTCCGCCCACATCTGCTTGTATGAGGACAAAAAGCCCTTTCAGAAATGCACTCCTTCCAATTAACCTGTGGGCACCTGAACAGGCCACCGTCATGTCTGCTCACTTTAATGGAAAAGTTGAGCTATCAGTCTCACCATAAGCATTTTTGTACACTTCAGGTCACATGACATGACTGGGCCCGTCTTTTAAGCATCCTTGTGAGTTGCTCCGTCAGTAGAGAATGCCCTTAAATGATGATTTTCATCTTTGCCGGTCCAGAAGACATCTTCCTCACTGGAGCCTGTGTGGGAAGGGTGGGGGCAGCTCACTCAGCAGTACCATGCAGCTTGTCTCACTGACAAGTCAGTCAGTAATGTTACTCATCCCATGTCTGAAAGGGGCTAAATACACTTAAATAGAGCGGCACATATCTGCACATTCGATGGAAACAGACTGTTAAAAATACAGTAGAAAAAAAGAACAAAAAGAAACTGCTAAACATTTTTTCTGTTTTGGTCCTACCATGTTAAAAGCATCAGTTATTTCTCAGTGTACTTGGTGGCTTTAATGCGTTGAATTCTTTAAAAAGGAGGACAATCTGGGGTAGTGGTAACTGGCAGGCGATAACACTTTGGCCAACAATGCTTTTGATTTGACAAAGAGACGACGCACATTGTCAATTCAGAATAAAATAAACTAGAATGAACTGTTTAGTTTATTAAAAGACTATTTAAAATTTCTTATATATGCCTCTCTATAAACATTCCAGTGTTCAACGGTCCAAGTGAAGTGAGATTCAGACAGTGGACCAGTAGGCTCAGAGCATCTCTCGCATCAGTCCTTCTCTTTCATCATTTCCCTCACAAGTTGACTTTGTGGACTTGTACTCTGGCACATCCACATCCAGGGATACATTCTTAAATGGCAGAGGAAAAAGAAATGTCCGAAACGATACACTCTTCCTGAATTTTCTTTTAGGCACACTGAGACGGAAGCGAGTGTTAAGATGCACTTCCTGTGGCTGTGGTGCACACCATTTTAAGACAGAGTCAGATGGGGTTTTTTTTTCTTGTCTATTTCATTCTGTCCTTTCTACACCCATCTCTTAGCTCTACTTAAAAACAAGTTCAGGGGTGTGGGCACAATATGCACTCCATCAGGGTCTGTTCAGGCAGAGTTTCAAGTCCATCTGACATAACTCAGCCACTCCTAAATTTTATCTTGTTAGCCAGTAGTTCAGCGTGGAGTTTTGTCTGAGAAGGTTTAGCGTGGGCACAGTGGGTGCTTCAGTTCCCTTCCTTTGGCTGCGTGCTCCATCGGCTTTCGTGCCTGTGCAAAATCTGCAATGACATTACCCACCGTGATTCCACTGAAATGTCACAAGACCATGAATGAAGATGGCTCACGGGGCACCGTGCCAGTGTGATGCAAGGTGAGGAGGATACAGCAAGTAAGGATGCAGAGTAGCTTAACTGAAGAATGAGGGGGCAGATTTTATTCTGTATAGTACAGGAGGGGGGCGACTCTGCTCAAGTTTTGGATATTCTGCTAGATTCCCTTCTTTAAATTAGGGTCTCTGTCACCCTGTCTCCTTGGCACATCCTGCCTCTTCCCTCACACTCTCACGTTCCCTCACTGCGTCCTCTTGGGACCACTCCCCTAGCCTTTGAAAGGTTACAGCTGCCCTAAGACCGGTTGTCTTTGGCCACATTGTGGGCCATCCAGTTCACTTTAGTTGTCCAGCTCTCTCTCAGGGCTTCATCAAACTTTTGGCGGAACTGCTTGAGGGCCTCCTCATCAGTTTTACCCAGAGCCAGGGAGTCCTGAAAAGGGAGCGGAAAGTAAGACAGGATAAGTCATGTGGGCAGGAGGATGAAGATGTAGTCTCCCTGCATACATGCTGACACTCAGTTATTTAAAATGTTATAGACATGTGTATCTGTAGAGTACCAATTTGGAGAATATTAATATTTTTATAAAAGGATTCTACGCTGAAATCTGGAAGACAAATCACCCCCATGTGAATTAACTTCATGATGACATAATGGTCGAAAAATAGCAAGGTTTAGGAACAATGACTGAATTACTGACACTGAAGAAATAATGTTAGTATCAAGATTCTTACGAAGGTCCTGAAGCTATAAGCAGATGATTTATGGAAATTAAAATTAAAGGTATCGTGGCTCAAGAGTTGGGAGCTCGCCTTGTAATCGGAAGGTTGCCGGTTCGAGCCCCGGCTTGGACAGTCTCGGTCGTTGTGTCCTTGGGCAAGACACTTCACCTACCGCCTACTGGTGTTGGCCAGAAGGGCCGATGGCGCGATATGGCAGCCTCGCTTCTGTCAGTCTGCCCCAGGGCAGCTGTGGCTACAACTGTAGCTTGCCTCCACCAGTGTGTGAATGTGTGTGTGAATGGGTGGATGACTGGGTGTGTAAAGCTAAATACAGGCCATTTACCATAGGTAGGGGTCTAAAAAGAAAACGGGATGATATGGATGCTAAGCTAAGCTAAAATATTTGGTTAATCTTTATAAAATACTGATATGTTTGTGCATTCCACCACTACAACACCATATCTATACATGCACACTGTAACAGAACTACAGTTTTTGTGCTCTCCTTGCATCGCCACTTGTGATTGTCGTACCTTTAAGTACTGGATGTCTTTAACTGAAGTGAGCTCAGGTAGTCCAGCAGTCAGCATGAGGGCAAACAGTGTAATGAAGAGGTTGCCATTCTTCCTCAAGATTAGATAGGCCTCCTCACAGTACTGTCGGAAACTACAGGAGCACACAGAGACAAACACACGTTAGTCATTTTGGAACATGGTTTCAATTATTTGCTTTCTAATGAAGTCTATTGTATTTTCTTAAAAACAAACAAATAAAACAAAAACCATAAATCAGTCAGATTTTATCTGCACCAATGTGAAAGCAAAAGCTAAAAGAGAACATGCGAACAGTACCATCCATTGAAACTTTCAATGGAGTTGTTAAGAGAGGTGGAAAAAGGCTTGAGAAAAAGGCTGCTCTGCTGTGGCTCTAAATCGCTCCCTTTTAAAATTGTGAGATGGGGCTTTAGGGGATGATTCACTCGTCAATCAAACCCCATCTTTCTTGAACTTTATTATAAAAAGGTTTTTTTCCCCATTCCTGAAACTAATACAATGTTCCAAAATACATTTCAGTTTTCTAACAAAACCTTATGCACAGAATTTCTTAGTGAGCACAGACTGCTGGCCACTGAACCCATTAAAAAAAAAAAAAAACAAAAAAAAACAAAAAAAACTGCTGTGCCCATTTGATTCAAGTTTTGTCTTTTTACAGGAAACTGTAAATACAGACTATAACTGAGCAAAAAAACCCAAAAAGAACAAAAACTCCATTTGTATGCCTGTTTTTTATTGCAGTTCACTTCATAACTGTATTTGAGTTATTTGATGTATAAAACAATGCTAAATGGACTTGTTTTTACACAGAGCTTTTCTACTCGACCTGAGCACTCAAAGTGCTTCACACAACTTGCCTCATTCACACCAGCACTTTTTTCTATGCTTTTTTCAATATAAGAGCTTTCTATCCAACATTCGCATGCATTCATGCTCTACCTCCTGAACTACAACCACCCATGCTAACAAAGTACACATGGTGAAGTCAGTGATTGTGATTCAAGGTTTTTGTTTACACTGTTTGTTGCTAGCAACACAAATGTGTCTGAGCTAAAGGGTGGACCAACACGCTCTTCGTAACGTGCCACACTTCCTTTTCACCATGCAGTAACTCGCTGCACTCATGACTTTGTCTCTGCTTGTAAGAAGCATTTTGAATCCACCTTTTTCCTTGCAGACTTCTGAAGGACACAATCACAGTTGCTCTTCTAGCTTTAATAAAAGCTTGCTGCATAATTTTTTTTAAGCACGCAAAGACCACAAAAAGACACCTCTGATAAATACTTCTTGTGATCCAGAGGGAAATGCCAACTGTCACATTTTGTGCACAATGTGCCAGATATTAAACCACAACTGACGCAGCAATGCGCCGCTACTCCACTTTTCTTTTTACAGTATGCTTTGCTGAGCGATAAAGGTTATTTTCAAGCTCACGTCATGCAGGATGTGCATCTCTGCGCTGCTCTTCACCAGCGCACTGCTGTGCAGATTAGTTGGATAACTTCAAATGTTGCTTCAGCATACTGGGTCTTATGCATGCAGACATGAGGTAATTGTAATTAAACATTTAATGCCTTGGGCTGGTCTTTAAGCTCTTCAGTAGTAATGAAGACATTATTTATATTATTGGTTCATTTATTGCTCAATTATAGTAACTTCAGCTGCAAAAACATTTGATGTTTCACAGGACTTGCTTCTAGGCATCTACCTTCTTGTGAGACAGTTACAAATGCAGATATGCATATAGGCCACAATAACAGATTACTATACCACACGGGTATTTCCACGTCACAAAATGAATCATCTACTTGTTCCACAACAGATCAGAACTTTGTAAACAACAGAGAGCCATTGCTTCGTAATGCCTTTGCACACCACCGCCAATGTGCACCTCATTCTGCAAACACAATACATGCACCATTCCACGTGACTGACATGTCTGAGCTTGGGTATCATTATTGCTGAGCAATAACTTAATGTAGTATCAAACCCATATTTTTCTTGACTTGGCAGCAGCAGCTCTGCACAGGTTTTTCTTTTTTTAAACTTTTTTTTTTCTTTCCTTTAGCAAAAGAAAAAGAACCAGCAACAACAGTTACCAGAGCAGCTTTTAGATTACTAGAGAACATAATGCCTTACATGGATGTTTTCTATTATATTTGGATTGTCCAAATTTCATATAAAGGAAGAATAAAAGTAGAAAGCTGTATCCTTCACTGAGCACATTTTTGCTCAGTGACACATGCTGTTCACTGAGTCTCTACTGCCAACTGCTGGAGGGAGAAGGTACTGCACTGACACTGCTAAAGCTGTGATGTCATTCCTATGTGGCTGAAACAATTTTTTTTTTTTTTTTTTAAGTTTTGCAGATGGAATATCACTTCAGAGTTACTTAGAAATACAAATGGAAATTGAGCATTTTCTGTCATGTAATGTATGTAGCTTTTTCATAGCATGATGAAGTCAGTTGCAATTTTCAGGATGGTAAATCAAGGAAAAAAAAAAAAAGAAAAAAAAATCAACCAAGAAACAAAAACTTAACATTTTAGTCTTCTATTAACTTACCAATCATACGCTTGTGAGTTGCTAAAACAATTTACTCAGCTCCATTATAGTAAGGGATGTTTCTAGGTCTCTCTAAAATGCTGACTCTTGAATCCTCACCAAGAACAGGAAAGCATATCAGATCACTCCGGTTCTCCGATCTTTACACAGACTTCTGTCAAAGAACTGATTTCAAAGCACTGAATAGCTTTGAGAGAAAATGCATTTCTGATCTGCTCGTATGAATAAAGTTTGTGTACGTCCCCAAAGTTAAAACAAAACTGGAGAACCAGTGTTCAGATACATGAAGTGTAATAGCTGAACTCCTGTAGTTCTTTTGAAACTATTATGTTTTATCAAGTATTGAGCTACCTAGTTCCACCCACTAGACGTCAATTTAGGAGGTTTCTGGGTATGAGTGGACACTGTTTCTGTAGAAAATTCTCGGTAATAGTTGTATTTTGACCAGATTGTGTAGCCAGTCTGCGCCATTTAAATGAATTTAAATGAAATGAAGAATGGCAGCATGCATTTAAGACAGCAAACTCCTTCTGTTGCTGCACCCCCTGTTCTGGCCGCCCCCGATGGTCCACACTATACTGCAACATTTACTCTCTTTAGTTGTAAAGCTTTTTATTTTTGTCTTGTATTAAAATAGTTACATTTTCCTGTATGAGTGATAATAATAATAATAATAATAATAATAATAATAATCATAATAATAATAATAATAATAATAATACATTTCACCATGATGTAGTTTACAAAAGGCACTTCTGGTAGCCATCTTGTTAAAGTGTGCCACACAAACTTAGCATCAGACAGGAAACCAGAATTAGGGCCTTAAACTGTACTTGGTTTATTATTAGTCCAAACAGAGTAAGCTATCAAATGTAAATGATTATCAAATTAATCTTAATGATACAAAAACTTGACTGAATTGCAATAAATGGTTGAAGTTACAGTTTGAATCACAGTGGTTCGTGTGAACAGAGGTGCTGGGGCTGGAGGTAAACAGCAAAGTGAAACAAACCTGCCAAACTTTTCTGTGTTTCCAGTCTTGCCCTGTTGTATGACGTGGATGAAGTCGTGTGTGAGGATAAATGGTACACGCTCCCTTTTGATGCCAAACTTGGACTTGAAGTTGCCCAGGATGTGACCGAAGTCTATGTGAAAGAGCTAAAAAAGAAAACAAAAAACCCCAAAACACACAAGGCCAATCAGTGAAGCCTGTGGAATCAGGAAAAACCAGGTGGAGAATGGAAAAAGAAAACTCAGATTGTCTAACCTGTCCATTGCTGCGGACCATGATGTTGTCACTGTGGCGATCTCCAATACCCAGGACATAAGTGGCTACACAGTAGCCTGCACATGACAGAGTGAACTCCTCGATGGCCCGGTCAAGAGCATCACTGTAAATGCACAACCACAAACAACACTTAAGATCATTTCTGAGGCTGCAGGCTTTTATCTGATCACTGGGCTCCAGCTTACCCAGAGTTCCTCTCTTTGAGCCAGTTAAGCAAAGCATCCTTGTTGAATGCCGCAGCTGCTGCTACATTGCTGCTGGTCAGCTGGATGTTTGCGATTGTTTCTGCAGATGAGACTACCTCAATCAGCCCGGTGCGGTCGCCTGTTGCCAGGCAACCATATGGTACAATTCTGTATAGACGGAGGAGAGCGTAACAATATCAGAACATTTATTATTATTATTATTTTTGGTTTATATATGGATAGACACTTGAAATATCTGATGTAGTGACTTTTGTCCTTTAACGTACAAATGAAGAAATTCTCAGATCTTGCTCAGTAATACATGTGTGACAGGTTTCTGGGTAAGTAGATAAATGTAACCGTGAGGGGTTTTTTTTCCCCCCCCAACTGTTTTTTGCACTCCCAGTGTGGAACAATACTTTGTTATGCGGTTGGTCATGTTATCGCCAATGTTTTCACTTTAACTTCCTTCAGTTCCACAAGATGGCAGCAGGTCCTTGTTTTGTGACGTGGACCTGCTTACAATGACCTCTTCACTGTTCTATTAAACACAGCGCCCTCCTAGTCTTTTAAACCTAATACTCAGAGTAGGCTTAGGTTAGAGATTGTATTAGCAGTTTGACAGACTTTAATGGAGACCAAATGTCTTAAAGGCGTTTGTTTCTCAGTCTAACTCAAAAATTAAAAAGCAAAGTAAATTATAATAGAGACAGCTGACAAGGAAGACTGCAAGTGATAAAATATCTCAGTATTTTTATTATATCATCCCTGTTTTTATTCCCAGTGTCCCACTGCTTTTGAACTGTGAACCTGTGTCCCTGTAATCTGAAACACTGGCCACAGGCTCAACTGTCAAAACACCCCCCTCCACCGCTTAGCTCCAGATGTGTAGGTCTATGTATAGAGAGGGTTTTTGCAAAGTGTGAAGTGTGGATTTGATTAAAAGGTTTTTGACTTTCAGAATTGCACAGAAAATTTCTGGGGTTGATGCAGCTTTTAGAGAGCAACCCTGTGTAACATATGTACACAGCATGTTCAAGTAATTTTAAAGAAAAATGATGGGGTCATTTTTAAATATTATTATCTATTAGCAATAGAATATATGGGTCAGGGTGTAGTACATGTGTGCCTGTACACAACTCTGTATACATGTTTAGAAAATGAGGCCAGAGGTCTAACTAGCACGGGGAGATTAACTCCCCACAGAGCACAGGAAGAAGAAAAACAATCTTGGCAAAAATCTGTCAGTCTAACACGCACACACACAAAAACTCACCTGAGGTCCAGATTTGCCTCCTTCCAGAGAAGGTCCATTAACCTCAAAATCTGGAGGGTCAACATGTCTTGTCTTAGGTCTAGGAGTAAAAGTCAAGATGAATACTGGGAAAGTGCCTCAGTTTGGAAAAAAAGGCAATATTAAGCTAGAAGGATGACTTTTCTCCTTCCATTCCTTTGCCACTTCCTGCTTCTTTTAATCTCCACCTTTCCAAACCCCCCTCCCCCCTTCTCTGATCCCTACCGTCTCCATTCTTAAAGATGATTCCCAGGGTGTCTCCACTCAGCAGCTTGTTGTTGTAAACAATCCAGAGGGGCTTCATCTTTGAGTCCATATACCGACACTTCTCCACACTATAGAGAGAAAAAAAGACCCATCAGCTTCCTGTAAGAGCAAAGGTTGTCACACTCCGGTATAAATACATAAAAACTTGTGTAATCTTACTTGATGTCAGACAGCAGGACACTGGGGTTTAGAGGGGAGTGAAGGTCTGAAAGAGTCTCCGAGTATCCACTCTGTCTTAAACATGTCATCATGGCCTCCTTGGTCAACATTGCTTCCTTGGTTTTACTACGAGTGTTCTTGATGGTCCCTAATTTAATCAGCTCATTGACTGACTTTAGCTTACTCAGGGCTTCCACCTGGCATATCAAGAGAAGAACAATGTAACAGAACCAAACATAGCAGGTTTGATTAACCCCGTGAACAAAGTTCTCCTGTTACTAAGAACTGATATCATTCTCCTGAAATAGACAACGTCAGCATTGTGTCACCACTGTGTATACGCTACCAAACAGGAAATTTGGCCAGATAAATGATAAGGAAGTCACAGGATGATTTGAGAAGAGACTGTCAAAACCAACAGTGTAGGGGCCAAAGGTCAGCGGGCAGGATGGGTGACAATGCTGGCACCGGAGAGGCTAAAAATACCATAGAGCTACCCCAGCTGAACTTAATAGATCAGCACTAATCTGTCAGGTGTGTGCAGATTTTTTCAAAGTAAAATTGCAGTTTCTAGCAATAAAACATTTCAGCATATTTGAGTAACAGAAAAATGTTGATGATTTATTAATTAAATCTTAATAATGACATATCTACATCATGTCCTGACTGCCTGAAATAACAGTTGCAATACTTTAAGATTTCTGCCTCCAGCAAGTTTTAAGATTTGCAAATGAAACGTGGGAGTCTAAAACAAAGCAGTCATCACTTTTACTATTTTTTTTTTAATAGTGTGAGAGAATAGGTGTGTGTGGGTGCGTTCAGCTTGCCTGTTTCTTTAGAACCTCAATATGAGGGATGTTGCTTCTACAATAGGCTTCTAGGAGTAGCGCAAACTGGGACTGAAACAGCTGGCATGTGGATCTCTGACCTGTAGAGGGCAGCCACAGAGGAGGAATGGACAAACGAGAAACATCTAGAAATTTCAAACATTCCCTCTCCTTCTCCCTTAATTTGAATATGTAACTGTTCAAAGCCTGCATGTTTATTTCCACAACACTCAATTGCCTCCACACAGACGCGCACACACAACCACACCCACCGTAGATGCCAGAAGAGGAAGTGTCCAATCTGGCGGTTTCTTTGAGCACGCTCTAACAGGAAATGAGTGAGGGCGCAGTCATAATAGGGCTCGTAACGCAACACCTGCACCAATTGTAGCAGGTACTGTGACAGTTCCTCATCACTGATGAGGGGAAAGAAGAAACAGGAAGACAGAAACTTAGAAAGACCATTTTTCTAAACAGTAATGTAATCCAGTGTATGATTAACAGCATTTAAAACAGACCAAGTGTGTTTGTGGTCAGTTGATGTATATGGAACAAAGAAAAAAAGCATACTTTATTGGAGCGTATAATAAATGTAATATATGACAGTGAAGTCTACTGCATTTCATAAAAGTGTGCAAGGATTTACCTCATGTCCTTTAAACAGCGCACAGCATACTCTCTGACATACTGGTCAGGATAGTTGAAGTCCAGCAGCTCCAGAGCATCTCTGGGACTCAGTTTGGGCCAAATCTGGAGCAGTGCCTGGAGCTGGGGAGAGACAAACAACTTTAGAAACAGATATGCTGACATTTAATCAGTTAGATATGATGTGTGACCAAAAAGGACAACAGATCCTAAAGCATCAAAATCATTCTCCTGTTTAGAGCCATCTTCTCATGCACCTTCTCTTATTTTTAGATCACTCCTGTTAAATACACTGTAGAACTTCTGAAGTGCAAAACTCGTTATCCATTTCAGGGAAGTTGACTAAGTTCGAGAAGCCAAATCTGGCAAGTGGCCTAGGTGGTGAGCAAGACTGGCCAAAAAAACTCCCATGTTTCCTTAGCACACACTACAGTTGTGATCATTTCGTCTGAATATTAGAGCCGACAGCCTCACAGGACTAATTTACGCTACACATAGCAATAGTACAGAGATAGAGACTGATACATTTTACATCAGGGAATGCTTTTAGTTTTTAAATGGACCTGTGAATCAAATGCCCATGGGGTCACACATAATAAAGATGCTAATAAATTCTATAGCAACAACAGTTAGGACTGTAATTTCTTTCCTGTAAATACGGTTGAGTGTGAGTGACTTTATTATGATGCAGTTAATCATTTCAACAGTGATAATCTTGCCCCCAAGTAGAGACTCTATCACAGGCTTTTTGCTTCATCTGTGCCGTGACCGATGACGCTCTGCTTCTCACAACAGTGCTGGCAGCTGTGGGTTTATTATTAAATTAGATTTTAGTTTTAAGGAGGACAGTTTAAATTCAGTGCAACTTGCCTGCACTCAGACGTAGATGAAGGTGTGACCAAGTTTCATAGGACCCTCTTAACATTGCACATCATATCCGTGCTGTGCATTTTTGACACCAACCCATAACATTTGTAGAGCTCAGACTACTATACATTAAGAGATACTGTCACACATTTTATGTCAAAAGTAGTAAAAATATGAGACTGACATTTGTGCATAAGCTCAATATATGAAATATGACCTTTTCTGAATTGTATGGGATTGCACTGAATCAAACAGTTTGCTTTTTAAAGAATCAATTTTTTAAAACCTTGAAACAAGTGCTGACTTAATATCATTATATCCTCAGTAACACCCCATAACAATGGATATGCTTCCTAACCTGGGCCATGTCCTCATGTTTGCTCCACTTGACAGAGAGTAGCAGCTTGGGCAGCGACTGGGGGAAAGTCTCACGACAATCTTGTCGTAGTGTCCAGATCAGATCCTTTTCATTTTCACAGAGCTGAGAGACCGGGTCACGCTCCATGATCTCCTTCAGCTCCATGTAGAATTTCTTAACACCACGACCCTGAGAGCAAAACGGTTCAGAAAAGAGAGAAAAGGTCAGCTGGGTTTGGGATTTTGAGATACAAAGGAGCAGAAAGGTGGACGTAAGGAACTCAGAGCGTGTAGATGAGCAACTGCATTTACTGTAAATAACCACATGAGGGCAGGAGAGCATTAAAGTAGTAACATTCTCACCATCTTTGCAATGTGCATGAGTGGGCCAAGAACTAGCATTCATTTGTTTGTTAAAAACTTGTAAAGTGTCTGATTCAACAAAGAGGCAGGATTTTAGTAGCTACAAAAATGTAACCCAAGTCCTGACATTCACGTTCTTTACAGGTAAATAACAGCTGAGCTGTACAGCGCTCTATACTAATATGTAACATGACACGCTGTAACAATGAAATTACAACTTTTAGTCAGCGATAATCTAGTTTCTCTCACGCACAGACTGCATATTTAAAAAAAGAAAAGGAAAAAAAGAGACCGTGTTCAGGCATGCCCTCTAACAGCAGATTACGTAACTGGCTGTAACACACCCATGAGTGGGTTTTCAGTTGAGGGGTGGTAAGAGGAAAACGTACATGTAATCTGATTAGCGTGCGTAGTTTTGTACTTTTGAAGAGGATTTGAATATTTTTGCAGCTACACCCTGCCAAAGTAATAACAATGGGTTTCCAAGGAAACTAGCAAACGGGTGCCTGTTGAGGTTATATTTGTACTGTGTGACTCTAAGAGTGTGTGAGGAGAGAGATGGGCATGCTGCATCATTTCTCACATTTCGTGTAAGCCATCATGTAGCAATCACTACTGTGCTTTCAGCTTCGCTGCACTTTTATGTATTCTGAATGAATTCAATCATCTAAACACATTCGCACACAGTCAACTCCTTTTTTGTATATGAACTCACAATGGACACACAGTCAGCGCTGACCATCTCTGCAGCTTTTTCCAGTATCTGCAAAAAATTCAAATGAAAAAAAAAAATGCATGAGTGAACGCACACTGATGCATCAGAGTGCATTAAACAGGCCGAGCACGTCCTGATCCTCTCATGCTAACAGCTACCACTTCATCATAATCACTAGGTACTATTTTGAAGAGCACTAAGCCACTCTGCTGACAATTTCAGCTGAACTCATGCTATCAAAAAAGCCCATACTCAGTTTTTCATTCGCAGATGAATAGTGTTTATCCATACATCACAAATCTAATCTAATTGGTATGTTTTAAAAGGGCAAATGGGTATCATCTTATTAATTTGACTGAATATGACGATTGACTGCTGTGTGACCTTGTCAAAAGGAGGGAAGACGATGGGGTGTGAAGAGTACTTCTGGGAAGTGGATGTGCAGTGCTGTAGCGTTCTCAGTGTATGGGTTGGTCTGAATGGTTCCTATGGGGTTCAGCATCTCTTCAAGTTCATCTGGGCAGGAGAGACACACATGCATAGCTGATATGAATTTGCCCTTTATTAATTATTAAATTATACCGTGACTTTGTGTATGTCTATACCAGGAAATGATGACCAGCAGTGCAGGATGATGTCTCCAGTCTTCAGCTGCCCTTTATAGTCAAACACCATGGTGTTTACCCAAGCTATGGGGTAGTGCTGGATCATACAATTAAATGTTAGTCAATATAAGATAGTTTGGAAAAAAGGCACTTGTCTGATAATGTGCGTCCCACTCACCACTTCCCCGCCTTGCGGATGGTCTGATACTTGTTGATGTGTGGATTTTTGGTGGACTTTTGCTTCTTAACCTTGTCCATCACGGCATAGATAGCAAAACAAAGGCGGGTCATGCGGGGCAGGTCACAACGGAGATTTCAAACTCCACTGTGTTGTCTTTCCACGTGTGCTCTGAGCGCCCGCTACTCTCGTTGCTAACTGCCGGCTTGCAGAGAAGCTCTGTACCGTGAAAGAGCCCCGCCCTAACCTGGACCTGTGTACGGCAGGAAGGGTTGAATTTTACAATTACAAGCCAACCTGCCAATGGCCATAGATGCAAACTTAGACAAAATATCTTTGCTAGTTTGTGTGAAACTGGAAAGACAGATGGCACAGGTTTGCAGGGTTTGTGCAGTGACAAACTAATAGGTACACACATGACTTTTTAATAGATGCAAACAAGAAGAGTTTACCTTGGCAGTTTCCTCTGCGTTCACCTTGCTGCCTTTCACAAGAACTATCCTAAAGGGCTTAGGCACGTCCCACACACACGTCTGTACTTGCTGCAGAGGAAGAGTGAGAGGAGGGAAAAAAAACCCCAAAAAAAACAAAACAAAACTGAGGGACTGGCATAATGTACTGTGAAGATATACACACTCAAAATGCTTAAAAACTAAATAAAAAAAACAAAAACAGCAACAGTTCCAGACACAGGCACAAACAACAGGAAAGGTCAGGCAGGTCAGTCTGATGTCAAGCCAAGTGGATTGTGAGGGTCAGCAAGTCAGCAGAACAAACAGTCACATGACACCTACAAACTATGAACAACACAGCACACTTCCTGCCCGTCTCTTTGCTCCTATGTGATTAGACTGATGTAATGTCAACGTGATCCCTTATCAGAAAAGATGGAAGTATGTTTGTTTGATTCTACTGTTGCAGGCAGAAACAGCTCCATGTCAAGTAAAGCATAATCACAAAAAAACAAAAACAAAAAAAAAACAAAACAAAACACTCCGTACTTCTGTTTTCTTTTCTAATTATCAGTCAGCTTTCCAACAGCAGAGCATCCAATAACCACTTCCTTGCAAGAAAATAAAATCTCACTTCCTGTCTCAAATAGCCGCAATTCTACAGCAACCTTATTAAAGTCTGCCCAGTGTCCGTTTCTGTCTGCTTCCTCTATTGCACCATTCTTTTCTATGGTACTTTAAAGAACACTGACAAGACCGATATAATAAAGAAAAAGCACAGAAAATATGCAAAAGTCCACAAAACAAAAGAAAAACACTTTAAAATGTAAGCTTTTTTTAGACTAATTAGAACAACAACAAGAGGAAGTGATAGGAGATGTAATCGTCATAGACCATGAACACATTTATTTACACGTGCCATGCACTCAAAATGATTTATATCTTAACTCAGTGGACAAAGAACATATATCTATATCTATATCTGTCTGCATTTAATACGGTGGAAAGAGTTACATCCATGAGTTTCCTTTACCTGTGATGAACAGTGTGATTTAGCCACTTATATGACAAAGTTTGGAGATGCGTGGTTGCATCATACACTGTGCTTCAGATCTAGTTTCATACTCTGTGCTCTACTATTAGCCTTAAACAGAGCAGCATTTAGTGCATTTTTGATGGCAGGTAACCCCCCCCCAAAAAAAAACAACAAAAAAAAAAAAACAACCCTAATCTTCACAATACTGTTAGTACACATTTTCATTGAGAACCACAACAACTACTGAAAAATCATAATGCTTCTTAACTGTAGTTAAAACCCTGCCAGGTAAAAACTGCGCCATCAGTAAATAGAAAACCTTGATTACACTTTCCATATCAGCCCAGGTCCAAGTGACATACATATAATCACAATCAAGGCTTCACAGATAACAAGCAAGGTGTTACAGCTGTTTAGTGAGAGGGTGATAACTGAGGTAGGAATTCTCTTGTTGTGATGTTGAGAGAAAGAAAAAAAAAAAAGCGCTAAGTTGTTTTGATTAACAGACATTTCCAATGTTGAGCAAGAGGCGTTACAAAAAGGAAAAAAAATATACCAACTTTAGAGCTGAGGCAATTAAAACTAATTCAAGTGAAATTAATTACAGGTACAAGATATCACAGGGAATTGTGTTCTTGGAATAAATGTCACTTCATGATAGGACACAAATCATGACACAAAATGATTGTGATAGTTTCAGTGCAGGGAGTGTATGCTACATGCAGTCAAAGTGAGAAATGGAAGGGCAGTGAAATGACTGGCTGTTAGTACTGCAGAGGAACAGAGATCTTAAATCAAGCAGGTGCAAAGTATAAGGAAAGGTTATGAAGCCGTAGCTGTTCCTGCAGCGTTGCATAATAAATTTAACGTTTCAATCCTTTATCAGGTGACTCATGGTTGAAATATTTATCAACTTTTGAAACCACACATCACCGGGGCTTCAACAGTATCAGGCAATTAAAACCCCTAGGAGACTAGCTAATGAAGGCCAATGAAATTCAACCTGACATTTAAAATGTGGATGCACGCATTGAGCTGTGATGTCACTGTGCACCTGCAAGCAGTGCTAAGACACTGGCAATGATTTCCTGACAGCGTGGCAAATGCTGGTAGTGCAGTACAGGCTGACACACTGCCTCATAAAAGAGACACCTGCCAAAAGTACTTGTTTACTTACTAAACCTCCACACCTGTGCAGGTGAATCAACTAAAGTGTGCAACTTTTCTTATATTGATGCGAGAGCAGCAAATGCTGGTGGATATCAAGTCACTGTAATCTAGTGCACATAAGAACGTTTTCTTACATTTTCAACCCCCTGTTTAGGCCTGATCACGTCAAACAAATCGCCATCAAATCAGATGATGTACAGCTGTTAGCAAAGCACAGTTTCTTCGAAAACAACATCAGCCGATTAGCAGACACACTCGTAAAAATTATATTGTTCACAGAGTCATGCATAATATTTGGACTAACCGTGGGAGGCCTTCTCTTGGGAGGTAGCGGTAAAGGTGGGTTGGAGGACTTGCGGCTAACCACAGCGCCAATGGCTGAGATTTCCTTGTCAAACATAGTCTTTACAGTGCTGGTGTGGACCAGGGTGAGGTGGGGAGCCTCCTTGGCCTGCAGGCATGAGCGAATGTACTGCACACAAGACAGGACAGGAGATTTTAGGAGGTTGTAGCCATGTCATGTTAAAGCAGTCTCTGGAGCAGAAAAAGTGCTAAAGTCACTTAAGCTAATGAGCTAGAGACCGAATAAATGAGAAGTGAAATTTAATCTCTGCACAACTTGTCAGCAGACTTCAATGTAACATGGAAGACTGTGCACAAACAATTTCAGGTATTTCATTATTATCTTGATTATATTTTTAATGTTTAAAAAGCACATCATGCAGCCTGCCCACATGGATCCAAACAAGATTCAGATGCATAAAAATGTGACTACATCTTTACACACACACACACACACACACACACACACACGTTTACACTGCTGGACTAATAAAAACAGACCTAAGAAATCTATAAAACGAAATATTTCATGATTTCTACCTGGCAGTGTTTCCCAATGGAATTTCAGACGTAAATTAAAAACATTAAAAAAAAAAAATAAAAAAATAAAAAAAAAAATATCACAGACCAAGCAACCACTTCAATATACTTAACAGAAAAACAAGAACTTACGAAGCATAACACGTAGATACACATGTATATATTTTTTCTCAGCTTATAACAGCTACCTGCAAGCTAATACTTTGGCAGTTTTGAGTCATCCATCATACTGCTCAATATCACTTAAACTTTATCATGCTTAGTTGTTTCATATTCAGAATGAACTAACAAGAAAACGTAAGCTTGCAATTGATTACTCTGAAAAATTAATGTGCAAAAAACCCCACAAAACACAACGTATAATTCTTAAGGGGAATAAAGAGTAACTAGCGAGCATATGTTTCAGCAAATAGCTGTAATCGTGCTCCAAATTGTCTCCAAAACAGCTGAAATGAGTTGTACATAAACACACTTTATTTTGATTTTTTTTAAGAAATAGAACCCACAAATAAACCTCTACTGAAAATATTTCTTAGAAACCAATTTGATGCTGATGGTTCGAGTACAACCTCATACTATTTGAACTTGTAAACATCTTTCTTTGCAATCAGAAAACAGGCTTTGGTGTGTTGCTGTCACAGTAATAACACTGCGAGACCCTTTTTGACCTTCAGTTGCGGTGGTCTCCCTATTGGTATTACTATACAGCAGCAACAACATTTTAAGAAGACTGTATCTGCTATATCTGTGCATGAACCTGAAAGTGAGACATGTAAGTTGATGTTGAAGTTCATCAGCCACTCACAGACACTTAAACACAGCTTTGATATGCAGCCACTGACCTTGTATTGAATCAGTGGATGGTCTCCACCAAGGAATTCCAGACATTGGCTGACCCTCAGTATATACTGACCCCTCCATACCGCGTCCTCAGATCCGTGGGTGGTCAGCCACTTTTTCAAAGCCTGCTCCATCAGCTCATTGGGGGTGCAAGACAATGACACCTTCAGACTGGCAGAGTCCTGCAAGAAGGGAAAATAGACAGTCAAGTGTTTATTACTGGTCAAAATGTATTTGGGACCATCTGAGAATAAAATAGCTGTTTGTTTTTTTAAAATCATCGTTTGTGTGTATATTTGGTACCCTCTATGATTTAAATACAAACATTTCTCACACACACACACACACACACACACACACACACACACACACACACCTAGAAGCTGCATTTGCTTGTTCATCTTAAACAGGAAGAGCACAGTAAAACAAGTAATGATATAAGATCTATAAGACCATAACAAAAGTCTCTCAATTTTCATGTGTACAAGTAACTGATACACAGAGTGAGTTCATATACATGCAATCACTTGGTACACTGATGGCTGAATTCATTCAGGATTTCCACTGATGTGTGTTCAAATACGTGTTAGCCTCCATCGCCTTATCACAGGGAATCTACCAGGTTTGCTGTGTGACCGTGAGGCTCACTGCGTCATGCCATTTATAGCACAGCACTGACCCGATACCAGAGATGGAATTGCTTTTAATTTCCTGGTGATTTAATAAAAACATCCTTCATTAGTAATTTAAAAAAAAAAAAAAGCGACCTTAGCTGCATTAGTGAGGATCTACACACAGCAGAGATATTAAAAGTTTTTCTAATTACACGCTGGTAACGCCATATTTTAAACGCTAAAATGAGACTTGATTTGGATACTGACGTGAACATGGAGGAGGAAGTCGGTCAATGATTTAGACAGTCCACACCAAACCCTGGTTATTTCTGAACAATAAACGACACCACTGCACTTCCTGTCTATAATGTAGCTTATTGTGTCTTATCTCTTAAAATAAGACTTCCTGCCAATGTTCACCTGAGTGCGGTGGCACAGATGGTCAGTCTTTGTATTATGTGCATGTGTGTGCCTGTGATGTTGATCAAAGCTGATATACAGGAGTCTGGAGGGATGTGACCATCTGTTTTATTATTAAATAATATTATTTCTATTACAGAGGCAAAGAGAAAGGCCGAGACAGATGGAGGGACATAGTCAAGTGAGTTCAGAGAAAAGAAGGGAGCTCATTTTAATCCGCATTTTGGTCCCTTGAGCTGCCATGCTAATGTGTGCGTGCATCTGAGAGAACGGCATAATTTCACTGATGGTTTTGACCCACTTATTGTCGTCACATGTCTTGCTAGTTGGGCTCAATCACGTGACTGTTGTGAAGCTGCCAACTGTGAGAGCAGGGGAGAGAAAAAAAAAAAAAAAAAAAAAAAAGGCTGAGCTACAGTACATGTGCCTGCGCTGGTGGAGTCACATGGTTACTTTTGCTTCTAAAACAAGGTGGTTTTGTCTTCTGTAGTGGAGCAGTAAGTCACACGGTTATTCTCAATTCATTATGTATACAGAGATGTTGAACAGACAAAACTTTACACGTATATTGTAAAGCTCATTACAAAACAAAGACAGCTTCTTCGTTAGCACTCATGCTATCTCTTTTCAACACCAAAAATATTACTCAAGTGTCTTTTTGTCTACTCTTGCTGATTGCAGTAGAAAAACGATAGAATAGATATAAATTAGCCACAATTCACTCAGGATTCCTTCTCAGCATCGTGCAATATAAGCACAAAATGAAGCAACACGAGGATACATTATATGAACTTGTTTTAAAAATAGAAATTAAGAATTAATGTCAGAGCTGTCAAAACCCTCAGGAAAGGTCTAAGATCATCCAAAATAAGTTCTCTTTTTGACTTATTCCTACAACGCTAGTGCAGAGCCTGTTGAGAGGAAGTATAACAGGTTTTATTGATGCTGTAAAAATGATTAAAGCTGATGTTTTGAAAAGAGGACAGCCGTAAGAGGTTCAGCGATTGTGGTAGAAAGACCAGACTGGATGAGGCATTCTAAAGAAAGCTGCAACCTGTGAACTACATGATTGAGTTTTTCATCACAAACCTTGCATTTATGAAATTACAGGACTATAATAAAGAAAACACTTTTTTACAGAATGATTTTGAAGTGAAGGTAAAAACATCTATTATCCTGTTTAGGCCCATTTTGAAACAGAATGGCTATAAAGCTGTGCAGGACTCATTTATTCCAACCCATGTTTATGCATCTGAATGAAATGAAAATGTAGCCTTCTTTGATAATAAAAAAAACAAAAAAAAAAACAAAACAAAAACACAAAGACTAAACTAGTAAAGACTAGTTTTCTGTTCTACTTTACAGGCATTTTTAAATGCTTTTTATACCCAAATTTTCTATGTAACATTCACACTCCAAAGGACTAACTTGAGGTTCAGTATCTTGCCTAAAGATACTTTGGCATCCATACTGGAGCAGCCAGGGCTCGAACCACCAACCTTCTGATTAGCAGACCTGCTCTACCTCCTGCATCTATAGTTCAGTGTATCCTTTTTATTTATCCTACATAAACTGCCACTGATTAAGCTACGCTGCACTGTTCTGCATTACAGACCCTCACCTGGGACTGGTCAAAGTGGATAATGACTTTCAGGTCCACCGGTGCATCGTTGACTCCGGCTGTGATCGCGGTCACTGCCGCAGGCTCCAGCTGTGGGGAGTAGCAGGCTTGCACCCACTCCGAGAATGCCATCATTTGTATTTGTTGCATCCTCTCTTCACTGATCCGAAACATCTTACTCCGAAAATCCTTCACCTCCTGGTCATTTAAGGCATCAAGTTCATGGAGACCTAGAGAACACGAGTAAAGGACACCGTTACAACATTGCAAAAGAAAGCCGTGCCACCACTTTAAGAAAGAGGGGCACTTGGATATCAGTAATTTGTCTACAAATCTAAATTGATGATTCTTAATGTTACAAGAAATCAGCGTAAAAACCCCCCAAAAAAAACAAACTGACTTCAACCAATTCATCAACAACTTTGCAGCCCTTCAGTTCATCTACTGAAACAAGCTGTTCCAGCTGTTCCCTATAAGCCAGTTTATTTCTTTCTTCTGACTCACAAACAGAAGGTTTGAACAGCACATTGTGGGGGCCATCTGCTTGAGAGGAACACAGTAAAGATATTCCCTCTCTTTTACATCATACAAAGCATAACAGGTTCAATTTAAAGACTGATAATGGTCAAGTTGAGTTTTTATTAAAAATGGCAATGTGGATTCTTAGTATGGAACAAAATTAATTAGCATTTTTAACTAAAGTCAGTACGAAACTTC
>NC_140539.1:103306-120064 GCF_057382185.1 Mchenga conophoros | reverse complement strand
CCCACTTTTCCTCATTTGCTCTTTCACCTTATTCCCCACATCTGCTGCCCAGACAATGGGAACAAGTTACAGATGGGATTTCTAATTTAAGGTGCCCACTCAAAGCGTTATCACAATAGCGGCTTTGTCAGTGAGCTAGGTTTAACTCACACCTACTACCTTTACACCAATTCTTGACACACTAGCTGAGATACTGGGCTCTTATCTGGACTTCAGGTGTCATAAACGTAACAGGACAAAGGTGGCTGATCATTTGCACAGCAGTGCTACGCTGTTAAATTAATAATTGAAATGTTATGGAAACACAGACGCAGTTCCATTACCTCAAATCTATAAAACTAGACATCCTTATGTTAGCTGAGTTTTCTTTAGCTTTTCATATAAGAGACAGCTAAAAAAAAAACAACTCACAAGGAAAAATTTTCCCTTGTGTATGTATTGAACAATTACATATACTGTGCTGATGAAAGGGTGTTAGACAGAACTAATCCATCAAACATGATTCAAACCCCAAAATCAGCTCCCTGGTAAAAATGTACAAACTGAGAAATATAGATCATATTATTATCCAAACTCATTTGTATTTGCTTTGCTTTTTTAAACAAATTTGTGGCATTCATCTTTTTCTATCCAAGCTGGATTTTTCAGATTTTTGAATGAAACAAACAGATCTGACCAATCAGACCACTGCATTTAGGAACAAGCGCACTCACAGCATTGAATATCCAAATATTAAAATAACACAATTAGACGCTGTTCCGGTTCAATCGACTCTCTGAAATGATTACTCGGTCTCCTCAGATGTGGTCCCAACTCTGCCAGCAAGAGCTCAAACTGTCCCACTGACTTCCCAATATGTGTACAAAAGCAGTCGGGATACAGTTTCAACTCCTGGATCAAACAATAAAATTCTCCCTGCTGCTGCTTGCGAGAATCGTTTTTTTCCTTTTCTTTTGTAGAAACATCAGTACCAGCTCATCATTGCTTGACGTCAATTCAATTTTTTTCGTAGTGCATTTTCGTAGGACAAATGTTTCGAAAAAATTCAGTTCTTGGTGTGTACGTTATAAAACAAGCTTGCATCCAAAAAGTTTGGAATTTCAATTTTTTGAAAAGTAGCAATTTTTTGGTGTGTAAAGGTCTTTAGGGGGCAGGATGTCCATTGACAGGAGAATGTGTATAATCATCCCATAAAGAATTTTTTGTTCTGCTAATACAAACCTAACAACTGCACTATGTAGCTTTGCTTTTATAAACAAATAAAAATAAAATCTAAATCTTAAATACCATATCAGTATTCTTCCTTGCAAACACACACACACACACGCAAACTACATTTGCCTGTACCTGTCGCTCTCCCAGAAGGCACCATTGGGAACAAGGGAGCGTGGGAGAGCCGTCGGCTGTGACTGACACCCGGTAATTAATCCTGGGAGAAAGAATGGCAGGGGGAGACGGGAGCTCATGCTCGCACAACCTTCATACAACGTTAGCTCAACATGGCCTCAAAATTCACGCTCCTTATGGGAGGTATCCAGGGGGACACTTGGAAAGTTTCTCCTAAAGAAAGTTGGTGATTTCTTTTCCCTCCCTTTCTGTTCGTTTATGGCCTAGCAATTTGCTCAGAGCATTACTTCTTTATTTCCTGCTGCTCTTTCACTTCCATACTCCCCCCCCTCCCCACCTTAATCTGTGTTTCTCATTTTTACTCCACTCCCATTCTCCATCTTTCCCCACAGCAAGCTCCCACCCTCTCCACCCCTATCTCTGTCTGTCTGTCTCTTTCTATCAGTAATTGTTAGCCTAGTGCAGCGCAGGACCAAGTTAAAGAGCCGGGCTAAATTGGCCAGAGCTACGACCCTGCTATTACCATCCGGCTGGGATTCATTCAATGCCCCCCTTGAGTCCTCCACAGTCTGCGTTCATTCCTTACTCCGTACCTCCTTCCTCCACAAAACCACCGCTAAGAAAACTGGGGAAAAATCTGAAAAACACATCAAGGGCCAACAGAAACCCCAAAATGGAGAACAACCCCTCCTTATAACCTGAACACAAGCAGAGCAAGCAGCTCCCACGGGTGTCTGTCACTGGTCCTCATTACTGCTTTGTGTGTGGGTGTATTTATACCCACTCACATGGGTATTTTACCTAGTTTTAATATTGTACACTAAATTGTGTTCGGTGATATCTTCTACCTGATTACTTTATTAAAAAAAAAAAAGAAGTGTATGCGTGTATGGATTTCAGTGCTCCAGCTGCAGAGCAAGATCATTTCTATAGAGGTGGCCAGGCTGAGACTATTAGACACTATTACATAGACTGGGGTGGTACAGAAACTGAGGTCCAAATAACCAATTTTTTGGTCACTTTGATCTCTTTTGTCATTTACTTATGAAGGCATGAGTGCTACATATCTCTATATATTATTATGTAATATAAAGTCCTTAAATAATTATTCTTGTTTACGGCTGTAAAGCCTGAAGCATGAAATAATTGCCAGAAAATTCTGGCAATTAGGGTGGCCATAGTAGTGGCCAGTGCCCCCCCTCTGGCAAAACCTTGGTTGCACCCCTGCTGAGAACATAAAAATCTTTCCTAAAAATGAAAACAAAAGTAACCACAGCTAAAACCTGTATCCCAACTATGAAAAAGACTAGAGCTCAAGGTTGATGGAACAAAAAAAAGAAAGAAAAATGAAACCCCAGAATTCTCAAAAAAATAGTTATAGTACATAAAATCTCCTAAGATGACTATCTGACTAGTAACCAACGTTTCCATTCACATGCAGCGTGCATTAATGGCTGGCCAAAAGAACATCCCAATGAAAAAGGTGCGGGCACTGAGAGCTAGAATACAGCTGGAGTCGTGCAAATGATGAAACTACAACATCCAGTTTTAATCATAATGTTACTTTGCTAGACTGCAAACTAAGAGAGAGGAAAAGTGTTTTCAATAACCCATACACGCGCACACACGCGCACACACACACAAAGACATGCTCCCCAATTACCAGAGATGCTGGCTCGTTCCCAGCCTGACCTTCAGCAAAGCAAACTGGGAAATGAATTTAAGAGGCTTTTTTTCTTCATCTGCTCTGTTCGTGACTCTGAGTGGGTTTTTAGAGAAACAGAGAGAGGGAGAGAGTGAAAACAAAATGTGGATGAGTAGGGATGTAAGAGTGACAGCTGTAATTACAGAGCTCTAACATGTGGATGAGATGTGCAAAAAACAAAAAAAGAAATGTACGGGGAAGGAAAACAGCAGTCGACAGACAGGGTGAGAGTTCAAAGATCAAATGTTGACCGGCTGACGAGGCAGGGCAAAGGTCGCTGAGAGAGTCGGGCTAATGTTCAGTTCCTAACCGCCAAGTTAGGAATGTAGCTGGAATGACAAAGCAGGGTCCTATAAAATCAGTCGAGTAATGAGCTTCGACAGCTGTTACTTGCAGCCGCCGTTGTGAAATGCCGTACTGACTAACGAGACAATGGGGATGACCTCCCTGCTCGTCCATTAAAAGACGGCTAGTAATCCAGTTTATATGAGATGTTGCTGAACAGTGAGGCAGGAGGGTGGATTAGCAGTCTGTTACTTTCATTTATGAATACTTGGGGATTTATCAATATTTGCACTGCAATTGAAAAACAATTCAAATCAGGTGTAAGTGTATTAAAGAATAAACAGCAGGGAATCCTGTTTTTTGTTTTTTTTCAAAAATATGTTTTGCAGCACAGATTCTTTGTTTTTGAACTATCTTGTTTTTTTCAGTGATTCATAATCAGCAGCACTGCACTTATTTTTCTTCTTCTTGTTTTCAACTTTAATTTCTATTACAGGAAGCTGAACGCCCAGGTGGAGATTGTTTGCTGAAAACATTACATGTCCTTATGCAGCATGAAAAGCATCCAAGCAGAATTCCTGCTAGAATATCAAGCTCTCAAACAGCCTACAGCACAAGATTTAAAACATTTATTTATTTTGCCTCAGGCCTTTATGCATCAAGCTCATTGCCAAAAAAAAAAGAAACAAAATTCCGATTTTTTTTAATGCCAATTTCTCATGTAACGTATATACACACTGTAGGTGTTATTATGTTTTTTGCAAGTAATTTATCCTCACTACGAAAAAAAATTAAGTCGACATGCGAGCCGATTATTTGAAACCTCGGTCATGTTTAATGAGCATCCACCATTATAACAGTACGTGTACTTCAGAAAAAGAGGAAATGCATAATAGGTCCCCTTTAATGGAGTTTTTTGTTAAAGCTCTACATTGTTGTCTGTCCTTCAAATAAAATACCCATTTCACTCCTTTCTATTGCCACTTTATGTGACACATCCAGCCACTGCATAAAAGCTTTTGTACTCGCTGCTCTGAGTAAATACTTTCCTACTTTCATGTTTAATAACAGTTGGAAAATACGTGTAAACTCTGTAGTACTTTGTAGCAAAGTCGAACATTTCCAATTTTACAAATTGCTCACAGTGGTGTATTGCTTTGGATCCTGTATAGATACTATGCTAGAGGGAAATAATTAGGGCTGGGGGGGGTACTTCATCCACTCTGATTCAGTGAGCTGATTTGCTGAGTGATGACTCCTCAGGAACTTGACAGAAAGGCGAGCCAACTATGAGCTAAGCACCTTAACAGATGTTTTCGTTGTTAAAATTACTTCATGACACTAAAATTACTCATTCATAACACAAACGGCTCTCAAACGAATGTATCAATCTTATTATTTTCCCGTAAGATGGGAGTGCAGGGATTCGGGTGTTATGTGGCTTTTCCTGTTCTCTCCGTGTTTGTGTGCATTTCTGCCACTATGAACTCCCAGTTCTGTGACTCAGAGTGGGAACGAGGTCTAAAAAAAGGCAAGAGGTATCATTAGGCAGCAGGATTGTTGGCAATATTTGTTATCACAGACGTGGTGAGTTAGTGGGGTAGGCTTGGAAGGACCAGATTCACTAGCAGTTCACTCATACAACCGGAAGGAGGAAAGTGAAGACACACACAGATGAATTTACCACTGAACACCTTCCTCTAGCTTGATTCATTGCTGTCTTCTAGCTTTCTTCCCTTTATCCCCCTGGTCCCCATTGCTTTATTTTACATATGTCTTGCCCTTGTTTTCCTTTTTCATCACCTCCCCCAAACAGTTTCATTCCTGTTCACCGTCTGGAAGACTGAATCTGGGATGCAGCGGTTTTTACCCTCATTAGTTCTATGTCACTGTGACCGATGACTAAGTACCACCTGAGATCAAAAGACGCCTATTAAACCAACATGCGCCTTTTTTATGTTTGCACAATTTGCATGATTATCTGTCAGTGTGTGTATACGTGTACGTGTACATGTGTGTGTGGGTGTGAGGGCCTGGCAATGCATGTTTTAGAATCAATGCCCGTGTTTCGGTGGAGGCGGTCTATCTCAGTGTGTGTGTCGGGGTTCCTTTCCAAAACAGTGTTTGGTTACAGCTATCTTTGGCTGTTTAGAAAATCACTGCAAACCACAGCCTGTCACGGCCTACTGGTAACATAACTGCGTGCTGTGTATCGTTATGCTACATGTGGGTGTACTTACGGGTGCAGGGCATGGATGCCGGGTCCGTTTCGGAGCGGAAGTATCCCTTGTCGCAGGCACAGGAGGTGGAGCCTTCTCTGACAGAGTAACTGTGAAGAGGACACTTGGAACAGGCGCCATCGGTGGCCAGAGCACGGTAGTAACCAATCTTACAAGCTGAAAGATAGCAAAAACACAGAGAGGAAGTCGGGTTAGGGTTGCAAATCTGGACAATATGAAATACATGTTTATGACTCAAATGCTTTTGTACTAGAGGGGAAAGTTCTGGAAGAAGCTGGGAGGCTGTAGTTCCCAAGCAGCCCACTAATAAATTAGTGGTGGTTTTAGCTGTATGCTTCTGTCCTTCGACACAGCATTTGCAGCTAAAATTCATTGGAATGTCATTGAAGGGTTTTTGCTCACAAATCAAAGTATGGAACAAAAATTTAGATCTGATTATATAGATTAAGATTAAAAGTCAGCGAAACACCAAAGTTATTACAACAGTCCACAAAATCTTTATCCACTGTATGGACTGCAATGGACCAATTACACTGCAGCAAATGCTATGGCAAGACATCCAATAGTTACTGAGATATTTTAGTCCAAACCAAAGAGGGTGAACACAGCAGAAACACCCACAGTTAATATATGCAGTCGCCTGGGGTTTGTACTCTCTGCAAACTGGAAACAAATGTGGAGAATCTGAAGGCAGTGGTCACGATTTTTAGAACTGGAAGGTTTCTGGTTGTGTAGCTACTTTGTAGTTTTTGATCACACTTGAAAAGGCTTTGGATGAATAATGAAATGCTGACTTTAACTAATTTAATTACGTGCCACTTTTCCATGTAATTTTGTTACATAAGTACAGTGTAAAATTTTAACTAACATCTAATGGAATCTAGTCAAATGAAATGGCCTTGATTTGTCTACACCAAGCACATCTTCCTTAGTGATTAATTATTTGATTTTAGATATTAGTTGGAATTTACTCAAAATTATTGCATCACATTTATTGAGGATGAAGAATCTTTTTTTTTAGTGTGTGTGCCAAAAAGGAATTGAATTTGCTGAAATGCAATCTTAAAAGCATCAGCAACATCTCTCTGTGTAGCTTTTTAAATATTATGTCAGATTTACATATATATTCATAAACGACGAATGGACTATTAGATATCACTTGGATACATTTAAAGCCCATAGAAATCGCCTCTTGTTCCCAAAGGCTAAATCAGTAGACTCGCCAGCGTGTCCCTCAACACTAGTTTCAGTAATAAGGATTATTACCTACTGACTGAACTTGAAATTTACCTGTATTTTATCCCTGAAGAGAAGAAGAGAGCAGTGTGGGCTTGACCAATTCCCCCCAATTAGCAACAGAGAACAACATGTTGCAGAGAGGCCCCTGTTCCTTTCACCAGTCCCCCCCCTTCCTCTCTCTCTTTGTCTTCGTTTTTCTACTTCAGCGCTTTCTCTCTTTTCACCTTTCTCACCAGCCTGCGTTCCATTACCAGAAACAACAGAACTGGAGGAAAGGGTGCTATTTCCTCTGACCAAAAAAAAGGAGAAGATCAAATAACTACCTCTTGTCTCTCTCACAAATTTAGGCTATGCTCTGTTGGCAAGATGTGGAGCTGCAATGAAACCAGAGCCGATGGCATTTCAGACCATTTAACAAACAAATGCCACCACACTTGGCACACCGGGAGCTCTGTCACTCTCACAAGGCTGTGAGCCCGGGCCTAACACACACACAGACACACACCTCACAGCCTGAAATGGTAACCTAAGTGACACTTTTCCTACTTTTGGCGACATTGCTCGCCTTTCCTTTGAGTGACAGTTTGATTGGAGGGCTCGTCTTTCAAGGAGTTTCTCCTTCCTCTATCCATTTCTGTAATGGTCGGAGAAACCTAGCAGGGTTACGTTTCAGCCCCTGAGCGCTGAACCAGAAAGACGAGGACAATAGAACAATTCTCCGAAAGGTGCGGCGCAGACAGTCGCAACACCGATTGGACCGAATAACCTGTCAGTCAGTGAGGCAGCCGTGTGCTTGGCAGTGGGTCAACAAATGGTATGGAGGCCAGAGGGCTGTGGTTTGGGTTTTGTTAGAATGAAATACTTGAGTGTCTGTCTATATTGTTATGGTGTTAAAAAAAAGAACTCCAATGAAGACAGATGGGTAAACTCATACCCAATATAAGTCAGATAATTACACACTCACAGTCTGCAGGGGTAAAGCAATCTCCCCTTTTCTTCAAAAGCTCACGCACAACCCGGATCTCAAAGTACGTTTTGAAAGGCATATGGATTTCAACACCACAGTCATAAATACATCAAGAAAACCTGCATATAGTCGAATAAACAAACTTTTGCATGAGTTACCCACACCAGAAATCAAATCAGAGCCTGTCCACGTTCACCGCACCAAGAGGGAAGCCGGGTCTTCCAACAAAAACACATATTCCGCCACCCGGCTGACACACTTGCACACACAAACAGCAGAGGAAATCCACAAACCCTCTAAAATACTGGGAAATCCCTGTCTTGGAGGCGCAATAAAGTCAGGCTATTTAGCCTGCAGACTCTCCTCCCTAGCTGCTGGATTAGCATAGCGTGGCGTTAACAGAGCCAAAGCTAGCTGCTACCTGCTGAGCCATTCTTTGCCCAGTCCCATTCCCTCAATCAGCTCTAAATCCCTGTCGCTTTGCTCGCTAGCACTAAGCTAAGGGCCTCATTGACTGTAGCCCGCAGGGGTGCATGAAGCCTCCATTTCTTTTTCTTCACAGTAGCAAAAAAAAAAAAGTGAGGAGATTAGTAAGGGGGTACTTTGTCTTATCTCCCTGTCTCTAAAGGAATCTTTCAGCGCCCGGTGTCATCATTAGAAACAGGAGGACACTAGGGTTTGTGGGTTTTGTTCGAGAGGTTGTGACCGCTTCAGTCGACAAAACACAAAGTCAGGGTTTGTACATGTGCGCTGACCAGGAAAGTGTCCGGAGCTGAGAGCGGGGTCAAGCAGCTGTTTGAGAAGGTGCCCCCCACCCAACCCCCGAATCCTAAAAGCTGGTGGGAGAGTTAATTGAGTCCCATGCTTCACAGCCTTTGGGTCTGAGCCTCTTAAAAGTCTAAAGACAGTCTAAGAGCAGCCTACCTCAAACTGTGCACGGTTGATGAGGTTTTTTTTTTTTTTTTTGCCCGTCAATTATTAAGCTGTCCCAAGCTGACCCTCACAGGCTGTCCCAGAATTCTTTGCAGAACTCCAAATCCCCCCGTTTTGCCATAGACAGGCTCTGGCATCTTCATCTGTGGTTTGAAACTCAGGATTTCAGAACTTGTGTTTGAAAATGTGATGTCAACATATCAGGGCTTGTTTATAGCAGCGACTGCCCTGCAAAGGGAATAACTGGAAGAAAAGAGAGGTTGATATCCAAGTAAAGCTGGGGGAATTTGCTTCCTATTAGGAGCCTTCGTGTGTGTGTGTGAGAGGAAAGAGACCACAATAGTGGGTGGTCCAAGAGACCGTGGCTTCAGAGAGGAATCTCCCTTAAGACTTGCTGGATTTATCACTGTCCGGACCAGCCGTGGCAAACCTATACAGACGCAAATAGAGGCGCACAGGAACACATGTGTATTGAGTTTTAATGGGATCTGAGCTGAGACGCCCTCGTCATATCCTCTCATGCAGCCCTCAAAAGTCTAACCCAATTTTTTCCCCCCACACCATCTTTTTTATACGTCTCTTTTTTCGCTCCCGATGCTCTCTAACTCTTTTTTTCCTTAATTTGTTTTACTCTTTCTGTCTCCCGCTCTCAGAGGCTTTCTCTCAGCAAGCCTCCTTTCAGAGACAGAGAGGGGTTTGTCAGGTGCCAAATCCCTGAGCTGAGAGATCAAAGACAGACAAAGAGACTGGTGACTTACTGTTCTATTCTAGAAAGGCAAAAATGGAATCCCTCATAGACCGGGACATCACATTCTTCCCTTTTCTACCCCAGCAGCTCTTTCACTCATTCAATCCTCCTCTCTAGCTTTAGTCTTTTTCCCTCTTTGTCACTCCTTCCCCTGCCCCATCCCTGTTGTCTCTGAACTAAAGTCCGTTTGGAGAAAAGGAGACTGGAGTGAGTTGCAAGAGTTAATGAGTAGTTTTGTCTGTGCAGTCGGGGACTCTGCTGGCTGATTTAGTTTAATGGAGAGGGGGGGAAATGGGACCATCGATGCGTCCATCTGTAAAAAATAGGAGCACAGAAAAAGCTAACGATACAATGATAGCTACCCACAGGCGAGCCAACTACAAAAAAACACAGCTAAGTTTTCCTCCGAGTGGCAGCAACCCACACACCAGGCTTTGAACAGCGATAGATGCCGCCAAATAAATCCACATCTACCCACACACCCACCTACTGCAGCCCACCTTGAGTGACCCGCATGCTAAGCTGATAGGCAAGCTATTCTGCAGCCTACACAACAAAGTAACCAATACACTAGGGAATGAAAGCATGAGAGCGAACTTGCACTACAATAAGCATCCGAAAACCCCGGGAATGTAACACCCAGCGCACGGCGCACAATAACCAGGCCTGCCCAGGCAGAACAATTGCCTCTCTTGTAATCAAAAAAGGGAGAATTAAGTTCAAACTGCTGCCTTTCCCCCCGCTTTCAAAGCCGTGCTTTATCTTCTATAGGTGATGAAAACTCGGTCACTCTTTTTAGTCATAACAGACAGTGAGCGCTCTTCAGAGGAGCGGTCGGAGGCATCCTCACAAAGCCGCTCTTTCAAAAAACCAAGCGATCAGCTTTCAGGACCTGAGGGCAAGGAGAGTCTCGCCTTCTCCTGCACCTTGAGGAGCCAACGATCTCTATTCAAACTGCCTTTCTGCCTTATCCCCCTGCCTTTGTGTGTTTTCAATCTCTTTTTTTACCCTCTCTGTGGAAGGCAAGTTGCTCAGGTGAGACTCCTGCTAAAAAAGATTACGATTCCAATAATGTTTCTCTTTATCCCCTAGCTATGGAATATACACTCACAAGCTGAACGTATATTCCCCACACGAACATGAATGTATAAAACAAAATAGCCTCCATATCGACACACCCTGAGCCAGTGGCATATTATCGGGGCTAACTAGCTGCTGACCGTTAGCGTCTGTCACTGGGACAGCAGGAGAGTGGAGCAGGTTAACTCATTAATTCTGTCACTCTGGTTATTAATTACCTCCAGCCCTGACAGCGACGCAGAGCCACACGGCCAGCGAAACACATCAGCGTGATGGATGAGGGACACACGGCCACCGAAACTGATCACCATGATTGATGACATACACTCGACACACATCTTGACCTTGACCTGGCAGGGGAAAAGGTCCTATATTAGCTGTAGCATCCTTTAAGATGCAAAAGTGAAAAAGTCTGGGAGCGACATCTGGGCCGACATCCTCACTGGTGTTAATGAAGGCTTCAAACAAAAGCCATCGAGGCTAACAACGTTAATAAGACCCAAGCCAACCTTGCTGACAATCACCGATGCTTCGCTACCGGCGGCCGGTGCCAGCAAGCGCGAGGGTTGCCAGCAGTTTGTCTGTCGAAGGCCAGATGATTTATAACTGTATTTTCAGCCACACCAATCCATCACCCGAGAACCACCCAAGACGCTGCCCTAATTAAAATGTCTGTACCTGACATATAGGAGCACCGGCCAATGAACCAGATGAGCAAAGCGTGTTGTAAAAAAGGAGAATTATAACAAAAGAAGGCTCCGAGAACCGAGGTTACGCCCGTAAAACAAACTGTTCCCTCGTGCTGATGCCTTGGCCTTTCATCCAAATTCAACATCAGATCTGAAATGTTCTAACCTGCAGCGTTTCCACAAGTCAGTACTGAATTTTTGCAGACACTGTAAAAGACCTTTGACAGCACTGTTCACCCAAATATAGACTATACCGCAGACTGGATATGAAATATGGACGCAGCCACAGTGACGCCACCTATTGGTTTTGGACTCCGCAAAACCAGTGAAGCCTTGGTGAGTTTGGTTTTTTTGGAGCCAAAAGCGATGAAATTTGGAGCACATGGAGTGCTCAGTTACCAATTCCTGCTAGCTTTTGTCTGCTAATCAGTGCTAAATAACAGACTAATAAAATACGATTAAGTTTATTAGAACTGAAGCACAAACCACTTGGATGGTCGTGTACCACACTGTACCACACAGGTTAGGCCTAGCAACCAACAGCAGCTCACTGTGTGCATATGTCAGACAGGAAGGGTTTTCGTAGCATTTAACTGAATGAGGTATCCATCAGTTAACCCGATGTATAGTGGATATGAACGAAGAAACTAAACCAGTTGTGAACAGAGGTACTTTTGAAGCCAAGCTCAAGTGGTGACATGTTGTCTTCATTTTTCATCCCAAGGGGTTGCTGCTCAAATAATACAAGAGACTAACGAACAGTTTCCTGCTTCATTATGAAGCCGTTTTTGCTAAGAGCACAGTGTGGTGCCATATTGTAAAAAGAAATTGCAATATTGTTCTGAGGACTTCCTGTAGACCAAGGTCTCGGCGTTCTTATTGACACGTAGGCCCCAACTTCCTCCCTAATTCCTCTAAGTTCACCTTAAGAAGGAATATTAGTACAATGGTCATATCGCAGAAATCTAAAGTATTCCACCCAGCCAACTTCACAACATACAATACAATTGCTTAAAGAATGAGAGTCCTGAAAGTAAATGTAAGGAAAAGAATGAGGCACTTCAAAAAAAAAAAAAAGACTTCAAGAGAGGAGGGTAGAGAGCAGAAATTGTTAGGACTTTGAAACGAATGGAGAAGAGCTACAGCAACAGGATGGAAAGATGAGGAAGAGGTGCAGGCAAACAGATCCATCTTTGTCTGGTGAAACACTATTTGACTTGGCTGCGTTAGGTGGGAGCCACTCAGATTCCACATTTGCGCCCATGCCAGGTCGGCAAGGGTGGCACCACCCAAAGCCGGGCATCGTGCCAACTGACTAAGGACCTTTTGTGACCTGAGATTCACACAGCAGGTGGGTAATGGGCTATAATTCAAGGCAAACAAGACAAGTGAAACATACACAAACAGAGGCATGCAAACTTCTGTGCACCTGCAGACCCTCAGGTATGAACACAAAAGCCCTTCAAACGTCCTCTGGACTATGCAGATTCACTTTGCAGAGCCATGCATGCATGCAAATACACACAAAGATGCACATATCAGCTGAACAGGCTTTGTGTAAGGAGGTTAAGCACAGGCAGCACAGCAGGGACCAGGGGAGGTAAACAAACACAATCATGGCATTGTCTTGGTCCAATTTCCTCAGGTTCTCTGGGGGGGTTAGTGTCTCATGTTGGATATGTGTGTGTCTGCATGTGTGTGTGTTTAGCATACTTTCCTGACATTGTTTACAATGAAAAGAGCCGCATTTCAATTCAGTTATGACAAAAAAAATAAATAATAGGTAGATAGGTGTGGGAGGTGGGGTGGTATGCTAATGTTGTTGTGTGAGGGGACACTCGCAGGGGCGCACACGCTGCTAAACAATTGGGGGAGTTTAACTATTCTGCTCGCGGTGAGTCAAGGAGAATGAGGCAGGAAAGGGGAGTATGTGTGAGGAGAACACACACTAAGAATAGGTGAAGAGGAAGTGATAGGGAAGCGGTCTCAATGGGGCCTCGTAGCCAATTCTGTAAACAAGTGTAAACCACTTGTGACATTGCAGTACAAATACACAACAAATCACTGCACAGACTCAAGGTGACACATGCTCAATGCACAGCTTGTTCACTCGCATATCCATTTTTTCTTGCACAGTGCATAATACGTCACACATACGTTCTGAAACTGGGAAATACATCAACATCACGAGCTTTCTGCGCAAAATGGGAGAAAATATCACGACAGCTAAACAAAGGACAATCTAGCTATGCGTCAGCTGAATATATACATCACACACTACGAAGCGAACTTGGTAAGATTAATGCAAGTAACAAACAAAAAATGTGCCTTTGTGATTAATGCATGTGTATGATGATGTTGCTATTTCTCTTGCAGGGTAGCACTGACTGCTTGCTGCTGATTACCACTGAGGCTGGGAAGCACGATTAACAAAAGCTAAACTAAAAACTAAAACTAGATGTGAAAAAATCATTTTTGTTAGTTAGCTGGTTATTTAAAATAATAAGAAAAATTTGACTTTCACCAAAACAGGAAAACTAACTGAAACAATTTTGTGAATTAAAAAAAAATTATTAAAATAAAATGAAAGCATAGAGAAAATATCCTGAGTTCTAGTGTTTGCTACTTTCCCAAAAAAATAAGTCAATATTAAAAGCCGCCTGCTGAGGCCTTTATGGTGGTGTTTATTGAGACTTTGGATTACTATAAGACTGTGAATCTGCTATTTTCAAAAGGTTCAGTGTTTTTATTCTAATACCTGGAATCATTTTCCTAAATCTTGCCTCTGACACATGCCCTCCCATACATTATTAATTAATAAAGACTAAAGCTAAGACTGAAACTAATAAAAACTAAACTAAAACTAAACATTTTCAAACAATAAACCAAAAAAAACAACAACCCCAAAATACTCTGGTAACTCACTGAAACTAGCCTAAATTAAAAGCAAAAAGTCAAAATGAAACAACCAAAAACTAATTACAAAATACAAAACTATGACAACTTCTTGGTAGTAGTGTGGCCCATGACACATAAGAAAACACCAACATATAGAAAAAAGGTTGCAAAAGCACAAAATAAATAATAAACAAAAGAAAAAGAAAAAAACAGAAGTGTTTCTGGGGACACATTAATGTGACAGACCAGCTGTGACAGAAGCGACAGAGACCAAAACATGTGACGAACTGCTGGAGGATTCACCGGCGCTGTGAGGGAGATGTAAGGTAATGTGTTTTTTAATTGCATCATTCATCTAATACTGTAGTTACATGTTTGCTATTAACCTTTTCCTGTTAGCTTCTTACATTCTGGTTGGTTTGTCACCCTAAAAACACTTTTGTTGTGTTGGGTCAACTTTCGTGTGTTTTTTTCTATTTCTGTTGTTCTGTTGCAGAAAGAAGAGCCTCAATAATTATTAAAAGGTGCTTCAAGATCTAGATATGAGTAGTTTTTAACTAACATAATAATCTCTAAATGTTCCTTCTATCTGCAAACTCGGCGTGGAACCAGCTGCAAAAGAAACTAACTCTAAGCAGCTGGTCTCAATAAATAAATTTAAGGTGATGTGGATTTGGATGAGCACTGTTTGTTTTATGTATGTGTGTAAGACTAATATGTTCTTGTGGGTGTTGTTCTGGAACCACTGTTCACTCTCATGTCCATTTTTGCTGGGAAACTCAAACATCTTATGTCCAGATTAAACAAAGCGTAAATTAAATTAATTAAAGTTTTTTTTCCAAAAAAGCCCATAAATCCGCCCTCTCTGGCCTGGTTGACACAGGTGTGTGACCTCAGGTGGAAACATTGCAGCTGGAAAATTGTTCAAATATGATGTAATTGCTACATTTCTGCAGATAGCTCAAAGCAAAAATAAACCTTAACCTCCATCACATGTATTCTGATATCCAGATAAACATGAAAGCAGAATGGCTAAACCACTGCCTGTAGCTGTGGATTTTCAACATTAATTTCAGTTGTCTTTTCAAACGGAACACATGGTTTATTTAATCTTTAGTTACAGCGGAAGAAAAAGGGCTCCGACTTACACTTGGATCATTAAAAACGACTCCACAGTGACAAATTCACCACGTAAAATATTTACACCGAGCTTACATGTAAGTTTAGATGACTCCACCACGACCCCGTCGTAAATCAAACACGCTCCACCACACGCACACGGGACGTACAGTTTGTCAAATGAAAGTGCGCGCACATCTGTCAGCGCTTAAGCTCACACATGCAAAAACTTAAATTGCTTCGTTGTCTGCGGTCTCGGGGGCGAGTTTAACATCAACCTTGACGGTTTCTCAGAAGCAGCTCGGTGCAGAGGTTGCAAAGGGTCGACTTATGGGTGAAAAAGGGAGGTATTTTTAGGTTGTTTGTTTAGGTAATCTACTTGTAGCTCCCAGACGACAGGCTGTCTGGGGCCTCAAAACACCTTCTATTGTGCATGTGTGTGCACATGAGGTGTGTGTGTAGCCCTGGGAATGCTGCGCTGCCATTGTGTCTCTGCACTGGGGGACACGTTTTTGATGCTCTGGATGTGTGTGTGTGTGAGTGCACACATACACACACACACACACACAGGTTACATAAAAACTGTCCCGGGTCACTGGCTCTTCAACAGCTCATGTCAGCCCAGTGACGGCCTGCTGGTCTCCACCGCGACTGTCCCTGCCCTGCCCTTTGACCTCACCTGGTGTCACTCAGGCCTCATCAGACCACTTTCCCCCTCTCTCTGTCTCTCTCTCCTCTTGAAACAGAAACGAGGTCACTGCCATCATAGAAATGACACCTCCCATCCTGAGCCTCCCCCCAGTTTGAAACTGTGTTGACTCCTGCTCATGCTGCATGCCTTGACATGATGTGTGTACACTCCTAAGCTGGCAGCGTATATGTGTGTCCAACAGCTGGATGCATACGCTACCTTGCCTAACCCCCAGAATAGTTAAACCTAGCCTTGTGGGCAGAGTGGAGAGGGTGTGTGTGGGGTGAAGGGCGTGCAGGGTTTGTAACAGGAGCCTCGGGTTAATGGCTGCTGCTCTGACAAGGTTACTCTGCTAATGTGTTTTAGCCTTTAGCTTTGATGTGACAGCAGACACACATGCACAAGGATGATATTGGAGGGGGCAAACAAAGGGATATGAGGTAAAATGCACAGCGTGCTTTGAAGTAAGTGTGTGGGCACCACCGCGGTCGAGTTTCTGTGTCGTGTTTTTCACATTCCTCTAACTCTTTACATTCTTCCAACACAAGCATATCTACAGCTCTCTCTGCCTTTCCTTATCTCTTCTTATCGTTGCGATTTATCACCTCTTAAGTTGACGTTCTGCACTTATCAGCTTTGCTGATTGTGAAAGCAAAGAAAAGCGCTCATAACTTCCTTTATTCTCCCGCTTAATGCCGTCAATAATCAAGCTCCAACCTCCAGGCCTGAAAAGTAAAGCCAAGAAGAGTAAAGCCAAAACCTGCAATTCCTAATGTGGCCACTTGAGGCTGAACCAATGCCCATAGATGCCAATGGA
>NC_140539.1:75175-103206 GCF_057382185.1 Mchenga conophoros | reverse complement strand
CAAAGGGCGAGCTAACTGCAGCCAATTCCAAACGCATGTCGCAGCACTGCAGAGAGCTCAGCTGAGTTACATAACAAAAGCAAAGAATGCAGTGGATGTGTATTAAGTAGTGTGTGTATGTGTGCGAGTGAGTGTGCGTGTGGGTGGCCGCTTACTTGCTTTAAGTAATTGCCTTTGTGACAGTACGTGCTGATTATGTATTTGCTTAAATGCTGAAGCTAATTGTTCCTGCACGACTGCATAATTGAAACAGCGCTCGGAATACCAAATCTGCACTTCAGCGAGGCGGCCGGCGCGATCAGCAGCCTGCACCCAGGCAGGTTTGTCAATCAATCAATTAAACTAATGAGCACATCACCAAGGGCGCTGGAATTTGTTTTTAGTGCGCTTACAGCAACATCAGCAGCAGCATGAAACAATGACATGAATAGCACATCAGACGGGGTGATTAGCACACTGTTCTCACACAGGATTTACTACTGTAATAACTGTTGTGTTTCTTATATCACTTTCACACTGGTGGGTGCTTGGAAGTTTACACTTTTTTTTTTCTCTCTCTTTGTTGTAACACATTAAAAAGGGACAGTTTTGGGCACACAGAAGCTGGCAGTCAACAATTAACTGTTGCTATTCACTTTAAATATCTGCTGGAAACGTCACTGGACATTTAGGTTATGTAAAGGACCCAGAATGGGTCATTCTGCATGGGAACTGTAAGGATTGCGCCCTTAAAATCTGAAAATCTGTGAGCAAAACAAACACAGCCTTTCACAAATGTACATTGTTTGGGTTTTTTTTAAGCTATTGAGGTATTTTCTCTGTTTACATTGGGGTTTAGTCAACTTCTGTTGCATTTTGTGCACTTTTGCATCGCCTTTCTATTTACTGGTATTTTCTTAAGTTGCAGTGCATTTGCCCTCTCAGTGCCACTGTAGATGTCACTTAAAAGGACAGTAAAGCATTCTGGTACATAAATGTTGTGTGATGTCTGGGTGAAAAGTGACAATTATGGATAGACATTAATCAAAAAAGTGGTCTTTTGAGGACAGAGGCATACACAACGTATACTGACTGTGACACAGATGAATGTGAGAAATGGTGATTATGTCTCGCCTTGAACACCTCAGTGATCTAGAGGAGGTGGTCTGGGATACAGTTGGGCTTTTCTCTGCTTAGGCAGAAAATGGATGGATTGAAATTTTGTTATTTGTTTTCTTATTTGATTTAAATGAATGCTTAGTACTCTTAAAGTAGGGTCTTTAGTCATGAATAACAACAAATCTTTATATTCTTTTTAAATATCAGGGGACCCATGCATGGCACTTCTCACTGAATGACTCAGACCCTGTTTGCTTTGATGGTAGTCCCTGATCACTGACAACAATGTAGGTGAAAAGAACCTTTTCAGAGCCAGAACATTCATCTTTTATATAGGATGTGTCAAACTGAGAGAATTATGCAGCTTTGTGCTATGCAGTGGGCATGTCAGAGCTATTTTGCTGACAGCAGCAACCTGCTGCAGCTGGAAACAAGAATGAGAATGGAGTTATGTACAAGACAACAAGTATAATGAGCTAAAGATAATTGAGATTAATACAACCAATTAAAACAGAGTGTTGGGTTATACAACATTTCTCTGTGGGCTTGTAGTCACTCATACTACAGTATGAGTGGCAACATTTCAATTATACACAGTAATCTGGGCCACTGGGAAATATTAGTGCAGTTTCAATGCCCATTTAAGGCCAGTGATTTGCCCAATTTGACCATTGTGGCGGGGCGTGGCCTGCGGTGCCGTGCAGAGGAGGTGGACGCACCTGCACGGCATCCGCAATCACACCCCACCGAATTAAATATTGTACTGGGTCCTGTGGTTGGCGTTGTTGTTGTGATAATGTTGAGCGGGCAGCGGGAGAGCTGCAGCTCTGTGAGTATTGTGGACAGCAACCGTCAAAGCATTAATAAAAAGTATCAAAATGCCACTGGGTCTGCCGTGTATGTTTACAACCATCTTTTGAAAGACTAATTTGATTTGCCAAACGAAACCAGTTTACAGACTGTGCACACTGTATGCTAACAAGCACAGATGTCAGTGGGAGTGGGAGCTGTGTGTTCAGTTTGTGTTGAGCTCAGCCTTCGATTTCATTCGAAATTGAGCAGAAACTCAGAAGTGACAAATAAAGTTTATTCTGTTTTGTTATAACAAAGACTACAGCACAGAGCTGTGTCATAAATATATAAACCAGTGCATTCTGACACATTAAGTTACGCATTTCAAACTCGATTTTGGCCCATTGGAAATTTGAATCCAGGCCACCTACTAATTTGTGTGCAAAGTGCACACACTTAAAATAAAATAGCCAGACACACCTCGAATGCACCCGCAAGCTAACATAGTCACAAGAAAGGAAAGTAGATGGTGGAAGGCAAACAATCTCAAGAGGTTTTTACTGACTACTGGTTACTGACTTCAGGGTTGTTATTTTTGAACCACACATCAGCAGAGCTATGCAGCCATGCAGTGGCTCTGAAGTCAAAAGAGGGATGCAGTTATGCCAAAAGTGTTCTCAGAAATCTGGAGTGCTGGAGCTCTGACTTTCTTCATATCAGAGAAAGTGGCTAAGAACATCTAGGGGGTAACTTTGCAATCAATCAACAATTAATTTAATTAAAAGTTGTGTTCAGCAGTGGTAAACGTGGGCAGATTTCATCATAAAATGCAACGCAATAACAAGGTTTTACTGATTCAAAGCATTAATGATGCCGACTTTGTAGAAAATGTATGAAATAACATTCAAATGGCACAACGGGGCTAATAGTAACCAATTTTACACATTGGTGATTTTCAATAGGCTCCATATTGACCCCTGGTGGTTCGAAATTTCAGTTTTTAGACAAACCTTTGAAGTTAATTATTAGACATGCACACATTTTTAAAATTTGTCTCTATTTGTGCTGTAGACAGATAAATACAGTCATGTGGTTTCTTATAGAAAAAATATCTGGACATGTGTGTCATTGGAAATAAGTGTATGTATTGCAATGAAACCTGTTTGTGTATCAACAAGTGGAATAACGTGAAACTAAACTTCTAAATGTGTTACTCAGACTTTATACTGATCTCTACGATGGTGCACGTGTGTTTGTGTGTACCAGCTGATTCCACGAGTGCGAGCGTTTTGAGCTGGCCCGTCAGCAGCACGTTATGCAGGTCTCTGTAGCAGCAGTTGAGTGTGATGTACCGCACGTCGCGTACCATAATGTCCTCAACACGAATATTGTACTTCCTGAAATGAGAAAAGAGGAGAGACATTTATCAAGTGGTCATAAAGATGAGAAAAAAAAGTGAGAATAAGAAAGATGGATGCGAGAATTCATTTTTAATTTTTTTAAACATTCCTCTGAATAGCCCTTTTGTCGCTGACTTGTAAAAATTTTGTGTGACTGTCATGCACTTTTTCCTCTGATGAACTGTCAACTGAAGCTTGATTAGTGCATGGATCTATAAACACTTCCCCCCACATACTGTACGGCTTTGACAGCACATCCTTCTTTCAGCTGACCGGTCAATCCAATAACACCTTACTCTGTCGACACGTCATCCGGATGCTGGTGCTCTGCGTACAGTATTGGAAAGTGGGTGACATTTCGCGAGCAGCTCTTGCCTCAGCATAATCGTACGCCCCAGTACACCAGTCAGAAGCACTCGCATTTCTCTCCCTGAGAAAGCCTGAGCCTGCCAAAACCTGCAAACATGACCGCAGTCACTCAGTGGTTTTCGCTGCCAAGCCTCCGCAGCTGTGCCAGGATGCAGGCTCCTTCTGTGGTGACAAGTCAATACATTGACCTCGCTTTAAATACAAAGGTAAATTGATGACCATTGTCTGCCAGCTCCTCTTTAATACACACAATGCATGAAGTTAGTCCAACATCCCTCTTAGGGAAATGAATGGCAACAACACAGTTCTGCAGAAAGATTTTCTATTGACTCTCTTGAGGTGTTGTATCAAAGCCTAATTCCACTTTACAAACAGTATTCGAGGGTCACTTAACCTACACTGTAAAGAGCAGTATCTCAACCATATTAGACAAGAACATGAAAACAGGAAGGGAGTTCTTCTAGAACCAGTATTTTTTTTAATGCCACTGGACAGAAATCTCGAGGCTGAAAAACTGTCCAATATTACCGTAATTCCAGGAAATGATTGACTCAGTATCTAAATTCAGACAGTGTTGGATTTATTTGTCTAGGTTTTGAGGTATTTACTTCCACTGTACACAATGGAGGTGAACTAAATCTTGTTTGTGTGCCTCACAGCACTGAAAAATGACATTAGTGGCACCAGCTTTCATTTTTCATCGGAAGCACTTTGGAATTTAGTTTCAGAAAAAAATGGTCCCAAAGAAAAATCCTTATAGTGAGGAAAGTAGACTCCTAGAAAGAAATTAATAATTGAAACATAACTTTTTGATTTTATGTACCCTCAGCAGGCATGTGCCTGTTAGATTTATTCCCACCCTTTTACAAAGCTTGCCAAAACCATAACCCTATGGCTATATAACAAGAGGACAATTAGAAAAAAAACATGCAGTTTTGTAATCTAAATGAAAGTAATAGAAGGTCTTTATCTTTGTTATCAATAACTCACCACTTTTAGACATCTTGTAAATCAAACCATGATCAGAGACCATGAAATGTTAATGAAATTCAGCATATTTTGGGCACCACTAAAGATTTTCCTGCTTCTCTACATACCTAATGTTATCATTAAGAGAAAAAAAACCATTGGAAGGAACTGAATCGTTACAGTGCTCTATTAGTCTGCAATGGAAAGCAGAAAATAAAAAAAAAATAAAAAAAAGGTGAGCAAAAAGATCCTTTCTGGTGCAATAGCAGCCTCTTTTAATTTGATAGTGGATCTGAGGGAATAATGTAATGCATGCCTCTGAACTGGCCACAACCACTGCCAAGACTAATTTCCCTTGAGATATCAAAGGCAGTTGATGAAATGTGATTGGTTTCTTCTTAATTGGACCTTCCTCCCCTGCAAAGACTGGGCAGGAAGATACTGATCAGTCTGACTTATATCGAAGTGAGCATCAACCTATATATTTGAGCCAAGAGAAACAAGCTTAGAGGGTTATAAACCCAGGCTTCATAGATCATCCGCATTGCTCAGGGCAGAATGGGGGGAAGGTTTGGCTGTTAGGTTTCTACATGCTTGAGTGAAGAGGGTGCAGACATTCAGGACAAGCAGTGAAAACTAATAACTAAAGGGCTGTAATGATCATCTGCTGGAGCTCCAATTATTGTCAGAAAAATAGAGATAACAGCGGACTATAGACTATTCAATCAATCAGAACTGGCCATTATGAAATGACTAAGAAAAGCAAAGTGACAGAATAAACAAAAGACAAACACATGGAAAGTGATGTTATGTAACAGTCGCCACACTTTCTTTCAAATACCACTCCAGTGTTGAAGAACGGAAGGCACAGGAAAAGGTTTCATATCCGCAGCGGATCATATATAAGATCTTTGTATTTGTGTCCATCTCAACATGTCTGCTTGTATCTGCACTCATATCTGTAAGAGTTGTGCGGGAGCAAAGCATTGAAAAAAAAATCGAATTCTGTCCATGCCTGTGTGGGAGTATGAGCAAATGTACATGCTATCATACGCGTGCACTGCACGGCAGGCATTACACAAGTGTTCCTGGATTTGTGAGTGTGTGTGTGGGTGGATGGTTGCGTGGGTGTGAGATGGATAATTTCCAGTTAGAGTGAAAAACACGTTCTGCTTGGAGCAGGCCACACTACCTACCTACAGTGTCTCACCTACAGGTCCGCCTCCACCTGCGTATGCTGCAGACACACGCACACGCACACACACAGGCCTGCTGATGGAAAGTGGTGTGTGAGAGAGAGTAAGGAGAGAGGCACCAAAGAAAATAGAGTAAATGAAGGAGGAGGTAGGTAAGAGCTTTCTGCATAACGAGTCAAGTTCATGGAGGCCTATGTGTTATTGAAGATAGATGATTCCAAGAGTTTGTGTACGTGCTCAGTGTTTACACACAAACAAACACATTATACCTATCATATGGATTCACAATACTGGCAACGTGTTGTTATATACAGAAAATGACAGATGGTTGTGTCATGACTTATTTTCAATATGTCCAGGCTCATATCCACACACACACACACACACACACACACACACACACACACACACACACACACGCACGCACACACACACTCTATGCATGTGTGATTTTAAACATTTGCAAACATAATCATTAAGATCCACACACACAGCCACCTGCCTTATATAGTGTTGGTCCCCCTTATCCTGGTAAAAGAGCCTGTACTGTCGAGGCATAGGCTCCACTAGACCCCTGAAGGTGTGCTGTGCTATCTGCCAACATGTTAGCAACAGATCCTCTAAGCCGTAAGTTGTGAGGTGAAGCCTCTGTGGATCAGACTTGTTTGTCCAGCACATCCCACAGATACTCCTATGGACTGAGATCTGGGGAATTTGGAAGCCAAGTCAACACCTCAAACTCATTGGTATGCTCCTCAAACTGAACAATTTTGCTTTGTGGCAAAAAGCCTTGGGCACACATGACCCTGTCACTGGTTCATCACTGTTCCTTCTTGGACCACTTTTTATAGATACTGACCACTGCAGACTGGAAACATGCCACAAGAGCTGCAGTTTTGGAGATGCTCTGACCCAGCTGTCCAGCCATCACAGTTTGGCCCTTATCGTTATGCCTATTGGTACATGCATAGACAACTTGGATCTTATTTAGGCATTACAGGATTCATACAATATTATTGTAGAAAGTTGCGTTATGTGAATTCATGGGAAAATTCTTTTTAGGCTTCTTGTAATATCACAATGACCACTAGGATATATTGAGATAAAGGCTACCTATGCTTTATGCATCTAATTTGAACTGCAACAGCTGGCAGTAATGAGGTTAGATGAAAAAGGTGCCACACTGGAAAAATCTTTTAGACAGGCCACTGAAAAAAAAAGGTTTTATTTTTTGACCAAAGTGTTTCCAACGAGAAGATTCAGTTTGTGTGAGAGAAGATTAGCTGGTTTACAAAACTTTACAAATATAAGTGAGAATAATATTCCAACCTACACCGAACAGCAGTGCTAAACAGCCTCCCCAAGCTTTTTCATGTGGCATGTCTTCCCTGCTACAAATAGCATTATATAATCAGAAATAAGAGGAACCTACAAACTAGACAACAACTTGGTGAAAACACAGCTCACATTGCAGTTTCTTACTCTCCCCGACATACACATGCATACACGGACAAGACAAGATAGTGAGAGTGTGATTGAGAGGCCACAAGGTCACAGCAGATAATAAGAAGAGACAGAGGAGGACAGAGCAGATAGAGTGAGAGGGGAATAGATAACGAAGAGATGGACAGCGAGGGTCAACTGAGGTGCTGGCATAGGGCTGTTCGATATAACGATATATATCGGATGACGATATAAAAACGTCTATCTTTTTACTTTCGTGGTGTCACAAAATAAACTGTTTACGGCAATATTTTTTCATCATTTTGATGGTCACTGCAGTGGCTATATTAATTTCTTAAAGTTCTCTCTTTCTCTTATATTTAATATAACCACACTACAGACGGACAAGCAGCTGTTTTTATGCGTTGTGGTTAGCAACAACGACAGTATCAGCATCGCGTGTCTGCTTGTTTATGTTCCACGTAAACCTTTCACAATAAAGCTCAAGATCCTGTTGAGACTTTTCAAAATAAACCGAATCACGTGAAAGAGCAGATTATTTACGGATGAGAATTTAAAAAAAAGAGCCGCCAGGTGCTAAAAAGAAACCTTAGACTCAAACGTTAGAACAGGCTTTTCCCCGCAGCACGATGTATAATAAATACTCACAAAGAAAACAGCGGCCTTTACAACTTATGTCTAAAAATGTATCGTTTCATGCATCGGTTAAAACACTCGACTCCAGCTACATGACGCGCAGCTGGAAACACTTCCCGCAAGACGAGCTGCCAGAGATTCACAGAATTTACAGAAAATGTTACATTTTTGTGATTTATATCGATAGAATAACGATAGAATTCTTATATTGGGATATGAGATTTTGGTCATATCGCACAGCCCTATGCTGTGAAGTGAAGGACTCAAGCAACACACATAAATGTAACTCTACAGGGAACAGCTTCAGAAAATAATGAACAAGCAGAGGACCAAAGAAAACTTTTCCTCATTGCTTTCAATTTGTGAATGCCGCATCAAAATTAAACTATTATGTTCACCTAATGATTTGGCAGCATCTATAACATCAGTTCCAAACAATTACACCAACAGCGCTTTTATATGGAATCACAGAGCTCTGATGACACCAGGCAGTGGGTAATCCTATTCAGCATTGTGTCTTTGGCATGCATTATTATTAAATGTGAAGTCCATTAAAAGCCATGTACCAAGCCAGGTTCCTCCAGCCACACTTGTATTTTTGTGCAACAGATTTTACTGTAGTGCTATGATTGAGTTTAAACACCCAAATTAAAGGCAACAGTCAAAGCCATTAAAAAACACTGCAGACTAATGCTGAAGCAAGTGTATTCAGTTATTTAGTGAGCAACTAAACACAAATGTATTCATACAGTCAGTATATTTCATACAGTTTAGCCATAGTATGTTAGGCTGATGTAATCAGCAGAATGAAATGTCTCAACGCTTCATTCATAGTTAAACAGCATGCCACATAGGACAAAATTCCCTGCTGAGCCTCCAGTTTGACTCCACACAAGCCACTCTTTGCTACAGTGTCATTATCCTGCTATCTTTATCCACAAATCCTAACTTTATTGCAACATCTAATAAAGGCTGCCCTGCGAAATAACTTCCATGGTTGATCATCAGTCACTGAGTGCCACCATAAACTTATCAGCGCCATTAAAGAATCTACAGTTGTGGTTGAAATTTCTCTACAACTAGCAGTTTCCCTTTGCCAGCTTAAAAAGGATTTCTTTGAAAACACTCATTGGACTGACCAATCAGAACAATGCAAAAGTTGAAGTCTCTTTCTCACCTTAGAAAGGTTTCTTGGAGCCACATCTGAGGTTCTGAGATCATCAGTTTTACCAACTGTGTAAATGCAAGCTATTCAGATGTGTCACTACATTGCCTAGGTCTGGAAGAAGACTCACGCTGTCACCCTCAGAGAGGAAATTGTTCAGGAATAACCCAGGAACCACCTAGGCGTAAACCTGCCATGAACTACAAACTGCTGGAACATCTGCATCACTGTCAACCGTGAATCAAGTTTAATATCACCATGGACTAAGAGGGTGCAGACCAAGAAAGAAGGCAATGCTCCAAAATAGACACCTTTACATCTGTTCACATGCACAAGCCAGATGCCTTTTAGAGATTTTTTTTTTTTTTTTTTTTTTTTTTACTTGGCACAAATAGTTACCAGAAATGTAAGGAAAAGGTATGTTTAGAGCAATAAAAAAATGAACACTAACCGTGTAGGAACTATAAAGCATGGTGGTAGTGGTAGCATAACTCTCTGGAGCTGTTTTGCTGTTTTCTCTGGAGCGGTTTTTAGCTGAAAAATTGACACTACTGGGTGTTCCAACAACACAATTTCCCCAAACACATTAAAACTGGTTTTTCGAATCGATAAAAGAGGGTGACATTAAGCTTCCGGCATGAACTCTGCTAATTCTACCAAGAAGAGTAGTCAAATGTCCAGCAAGAATAATGCCACTATATAATAATATGCTGTACATAATGCTGCTAATGCTGCTAATGCTGCTTTTATGAAAGTTACCTAAAAAGGGACTATATATATCATTTCTCCAACAATGCGGTGGATTCAGACTAACACTCTAATATCTGCAAAAAGTATTTTAACTGCTATCATGCCAACGTGATCATGCCAAAAACTTGAAAGCTAAATGTTAGCATGCTGTCTGTGGACTAATGTCGGTACAGTGAGTCTGACTCTGCCCCAAGGTAGCAAAATCCCTCTCATACAACCTCTGAAGTTTATAAATTCCCATGTTATGATTTGCAATGCTTAACTTCACATAATAATAAGTTACGCTAACAGCATAATAGGGGTGCCTTTATATTTACCAGATAAATATAACAAAGTAATAAATCTTCTAATTCAGCTCCCACCAATTAATGTGTGCATTCTTTTTTGAGATGACATAAAGTTTTATTGGGCCCACTGACAACTTTATCATGCTAACATTTTAAAATCATTTTGTCTGTGGGCTAATAAAATTATAGCTGGCCTCAAGCTGTCCTAGGTACCAAAAATTAGCCTAGTAACACTTCTAATGCTGAGTAATTTTCATGTTGTACTTGTTTAATCTCACACTATGCTAAAGCTGACACACTGGTGGTCATAGTGGTTTTTCATTTACAAGCTATGCTACTGAGCTTTTCAAAATCATTAACAAAATCAATAAATGCATTTCCCAAAACCCTAATTTATTCCTTTCTTTGAAGCATACTGTTAAATTAGATTTCTTAACAATTTGATGCATAGATATTATATGACCTTTAACCTTTTGCACATACTATAAACCTTTACCATTATTTTTTGAATTCTTATTAGCTTTTGGTTTAGTAGTTAACATTCTGCATAATGGCATTTACAAAATTAAAACTTATTTGTAATTTGTCTTGTTGTGTGCTGGTGTTTCTCTAGAATATACATACTCGTGATGACCCCAGCCCAGCTCTGGGAGGTAGGGAAGCTTCTTGATCCTGATGATGGAGTCGTAGAGGGAGGGCTGCAGGGACTGGGCCACGGCATTGGCTAAGATCACTGCTATCATTACCGGCAGGATGTGGGAGATCTGGCCAGTCAGCTCAAACACGATGACTGCAGTAGAAACCGTGTGGGTGACTGCTCCCGACAAGGCTGCAGCACCTTTGGGTTTGGGAGAGGACAGTGGAGTTAGTAGAGGACCAGAGAGAGAAAGTGTAGAAATAATTGGTTAGACGTTTGCTTGTAAGGTGAGATTTGGGGCTTTAGAAAGGGGTCCTTTGGGTGGCATTCAAAGCCCCCCTCCAAAAACAGATGGGTCAATACTAATATGATTTCAAAGAGCAATAAAATACTATCTTACTGTCCCCAAGCATATGACAAAGAGAACTGTTGATTAATGCCAGAGACTCAAGATTCTGACAAGCTGCTAAAATTTCTAACTTACACATTTCGCTTTCTGAGTCTCAGTTCTTCAAAGGTCTTTTGAAGATGTTAAAAGAAAAAAAAAAAAACTTTTTCTTGCACTTGGTTTCTTTACCATATTGATCCATCATCAGTGACTTCATTACTGTCTGCGTTCCCCCCAAAACTACAGGAAGTAAAATTAGCTAATCCCAAAATGAAAATACATAATCAGAAGTCTTTCAAACGATACAATAGAAAAGCTAACAATGGCGAATTACTTGTTTTGGAACATGATCTGTAACTTTCTTGTGCGAATTAGAGCAGTGCTTTCGGATGTTTTATAACCAACCTTCCAAGACTCTTTACTTCAACTACTACATGTCCATATTACACTATTATTGATTGTTGCTGTTAGCTGTGATATAACATCTTATAAAAACATGTATAAAAAGTGGTAATTTTAGGCTTTACTTCCCTTGGTACAATCAGAAACTGTTTCTACTGAGCCTATAAAGACCTAAAAACTATACTTGATTTAAATTAGCACGCTATATTTAACCATACACTGCTATGGTCGTTGTTACTACATTTCAATCCAGTTTTGACTTGGCAGTTCTGCTGATTTTTTAGTGGTCATAGCCAGAGAACTGGTTTTTATTACTGTGACAGTAATCTTCGTTTTGAAGTTTTGGTCATTTTAGGAAAAAAAAAACTTTGATATTTGTGCTCGGCAAACTTCAAGGTACATAAGTAAACTTCAAATGTCCACCTCCAAGTGTTTAAATCGATATTCCTACAAAACAGTCCAAATGCAGCAGGTGTACAAGATGTGCTCTAGCACTACACATGAATCCAAGCTTGACAGGGGAATTGAATGAACTGAAATCATTAACAGCATTTAAACAAAATTCTAATAATTTTACCTTAGTGTTGTAGCGTGCACAGTGGGATAGATTATTTACATTGTCTACAAGAAGCTGTACATTGTATAGAACACATTTCTAATCTAATCTACAAAATCAAACTTCAGATTTGGAAGTTAATTCACTCGAAGAGTCTTAAACAACAAAACAACAGAGCACTTTGCTCTCACACTGCAGGCTTACTTGTTGTTCCTCTAGTATTTAAAAGTAGAATGGGAGGGAGAGCCTTCAGTTTTCAGGCATCTCTTCTGTGGAACCAGTTTCCAGTTTGGATTCAGGAGACAGACACTATCTCTACTTTTAAGATTAGGCTTAAAACTTTGCTTTTTGCTAAAGTATATAGTTTGGATCTGGTGACCCTGAATCCTTCCTTAGTTATGCTACAATAGGTGTACGCTGCTGGGGGATTCCCATGATGCATTGAGTATTTCTTTTTCAGTCAACTTTCTCACTCACTATTTGTTAATAGACCTCTTTCCACTGAATCATACATCTCTGGCTCCACGACCCCAACTGGTCGTGGCAGATGGCCGCCCCTCCCTGAGCCTGGTTCTGCCGGAGGTTTCTTCCTGTTAAAAGGGAGTTTTTCCTTCCCACTGTCGCCAAAGTGCTTGCTCATAGGGGGTCAAATGATTGTCGGGTTTTCCTCTGTATGTATTATTGTAGGGTCTACCTTACAATATAAAGCACCTTGAGGAAACTGTTGCTGTGATTTGGCGCTATATAAATAAAAATGAATATAATTGAACACTATCTCATCCATACTGACTCAGTTCAAGCAACTAAATACACATTTATCCCCCCCACAGCCTTCTCCCCTATGTCCATAAAGCAAAAATCAACTATTTTGAATAATTCAATATAAAAGGAAACGTTACATTTGCAAATCTATTTAAAAAAATAAATACAGAGTAGTTAAAAGAGGAATACTCTAGCCACATCAAAGCAGAAAGAGCAGCATGGGCAAAGTGAGTGTTTATCCTAACAGAGAAAATGGATGAGACCAATCCAAAGAATGAGATGAACACCAGGGGGGAAAATACCAGAGAATGAAAGCATTAAAATAAAAAGAGAAACAGATGGTGAGTAAGAGAGTCTACAAAGACAGGTTTCATTGTTCTTTCTCCTAACTTAATTAAGCCCATGTATGCCCCTCAGATAAATGCTGCTGCTCCCTCTGCCCATCCCAACACTTATTCCTTAAAGCAAGCTCCGCTGCGAGATGAAAGAGGCTCATCAGAGTGTCAGGTCTGTAAAGGGGTGACTCATCAGCTATAGTGCAGCACAACAACAACAACATCAGCCCCAGAAAAACAGCCACCGCCAACCCATAACACTGGCATAATCAGCACGGCTGTCAACAAGTAGCAACTGTAGCAACGCTGCACCTCATTAGACACACAACTTCAGGAAGAATCTATAATGTATGTAGTGCAACCATTTCTTTAAAGAAATACTGGGTACAGCTTCACTATCCAGTGTATACAATCATTACCCTTTGCTGGTTATTATCACTTATTTTACTATTCGTCTGTGTATCCAGACAAATAAATCATCTAGACTGATACATCAGACATTAGCTTGTCGCAGTGTTTGTGGCTTCTGATGAGTAACAACAAACAGAAGTAAAGATATGCCATAGGGAAGTTCTGAGTCATTAAACATAATGTCTCTATTACATGGTTTGTTCACCAGAGAGTAAAGATCTCAGTATTGTTTGTTTAAGGTACATTTGTTTAATAAACCATACAGGAAAACTAAAAAAAAACAGAAGAAAATAAATATTTTGACATTATTAATAAGTTAAAATAATCATTTGCATTAACTAGCTTATTATTATCACTGTCCAGAGGGGGTATTTTTTGGGCGTTAAATGCGTAATTATTGGTAGTAAACTAGTAGTAGGAAATTATGGCTGTTGATTAAAATTTTCCCACATATTCTAACAAACTTGTTGTCTATCACATTACTTTTACAATTCAGTTGCTCTCCTTGTGTTTAACTTCCCTTGATATTTGAATAACAAAGCTGTGACACTGAGTGCAGTGCATTGTTGATTTAATGACTGTATTAGTACAAACAGGGGTGTGCAGTGTGAGTAAAAGTTGATGAGCAACAGCTGTCATATTTACCATTAGCTTTCTATTTATCCTTGTTTAATTGGAACTAATAAAAATTGTAATAAAATTATCGAGTTTCTGGCAGGTTTAAAAATTAAGTAAATACAACCTATAAAAAAAAAAGTACAAATACAACCTGAGATGAACACTAACCTTATATTACACATTGTTTAGTACAGTTCATGGTTCGGGAGCTTGTAGAACAACCTGTAGCAGCAATAACTACTTCTTTGCATGGCTATTAGTCTGTCATATTATTTCTTTGCGGGCATTCATGTATGCACAGCTCTCTTAAGGTCCCCAAACAGCCTTTTAATCAGGTTAAGGTCTCAGCTTTGACTCTGTCCAGTGGATGCCCAATCCAGTTTGAAACAAGTCTTAGCTGTCGAACACATAGCCTCACATTTTTCTCAAAACAAAGACTATGGTGTACAGGAGTTTATGGTCAGCTCAATAACAGCCTAGCATTTGTCTAATAAATTATAACATGGGATAATGTGTCATGTTTGGTAGTTCATTTCTCAGAAATCTATACAGACAGACTTAAAATGCAGAGAAACAATACAGTTTCTTATCAATATATTCTTTTAACACTTAAATTATGTTCACTTTTTGTGAACACTTTTTGTATTCATATATATATTCTTCAAGTACATTATTCAGTCAACACAAAACAAAAATATGCCTTTGCCAAGCAACAAAATGTCTGCTTCTTAACAGGACTCCTGGATTGCACATTAGCTTGGATATTCAACTTCCAGACTTTCTAGTGGAATATGAACATCTGACAACACCACTGTGAAGAAATTTGTTGTTTTTTTTCAGCTGGTGTCTAAACTGTTTTGCAGGAGGTTTCTTTGTCGTGACTGGTCTGGGGATCTTATAAATATAATTTGATTTTGTCTGGAGCACTTGAGTCTGTTCATATTCCATGTCACCTTTAATCAGGGTCAACTTAAAGCCTTAACTTGGAGCTGAAAAACTGAGCAATTCTGCTACAGGAAATATTTCTGTGCATTCACTTTTATTTCTCTTGCCATCAAAGATGAAAGCCCTTCACAGAAAGCCAAGAAGAAAAATGTGTATATAGGTTTATAATGCAAAGGCTGAATCACAGAGGAATTGTAGAAGCAAACGTCTTTTATTGCAGCAAAAATATGTAGATTAGGATGGAGAGTGAGAGACAGCTGAAATGGTGTGTGTCTTTAACTTACCCACAACAGCATAGCCTCCTGGCACTATGGGGTAGATGGTACCATCTGTGTTAATGCCATCAGGGAACCAGGCAGCCATGCTTTCTCCAACCAGACGACCAAAGGCTGCCCCTGAATTACACAGGGAAACAGAGACACACAATCATTGAGACCATTTCGCAAGTGCAATATTGGTGGTGGCCCAGTAGATGCTGTAACGCCAACCACTAAAACATAAATCCTTAGGTCAAAAAGTACAAACGTCTTGGGTATGCTAAAAAGTTTTATAGTGAAAGTTTAATAACTGTATTTGATTATGATTTTCTCGCTGTTTCCAAATATGAGCAATACACCACTGCTTTGGTTCTCGTGTGAACGACAGCATCAAGCACTCCTTATTTGAAAAACCTTTCTCTAAATGGAAATGAACCAATTAAAAAAACGAAAACTGTAACGTTGGTATTAAGCCACACCAGGGTATTTAAAAATGATTGATTTTTTTCCCCAACCGTTTTGAAAATACTGTACATGTGCCTTTCTTATACACCAGTACATGTGTACTGTACTTTAGGGGTGGTGAACAAGAAAGCTGGTTGCCTGACTCTGTGTTAGCACTGCAACAGGCTGGTGACCAGTCCGGCGCGTACCCTGCCTCCCACCCTATGACAGTTGGGTTAAGGCTCCACCACCACCCTGAATTGGATGTGGTGTTCCTGGTCAAGTGTCAGGAGGATATAAAGTTATGAGGTCAAAAGACATCACCTAATCCTATGTACCATATGCCTACAGCGACAATTGCCTCCTCTCTCCTCAACTGACAGCTGGATATTTGAAATGATTGTTATAGTTGCATCTTTTGTTTGGACAGGAAAGCAGGGTAGCAATTAGACTTAAAATAGCAGATTCAATGGCAGCAGTTCCAGTGACAGTCTAGAATGCTAATTAGATTGGTCTCATAAGTTTCACTTCCTGCTTAAATAAAGATACTAATAATGCCAAATAAATTCCCAAATTAAATACAATAACATTATTTGTATTTAATTAGTGGCAAACATATATAGTAATTTATAGTACATGACTGACTTTCAAAGGATTTATTTTTGTTTGATTTTTTTGGTAAATACAGTGGGGCAAAAAAGTATTTAGTCAGCCACCGATTGTGCAAGTTCCCCCACTTAAAATGATGACAGAGGTCAGTAATTTGCACCAGAGGTACACTTCAACTGTGAGAGACAGAATGTGAAAAAAAAAAAAATCCATGAATTCACATGGTAGGATTTGTAAAGAATTTATTCGTAAATTAGGGTGGAAAATAAGTATTTGGTCACCTCAAACAAGGAAAATCTCTGGCTCTCACAGACCTGTAACGTCTTCTGTAAGAAGCTTTTCTGTCCCCCACTCGTTACCTGTATGAATGGCACCTGTTTGAACTCATCATCTGTATAAAAGACACCTGTCCACAGCCTCAAACAGTCAGACTCCAAACTCCGCCGTGGCCAAGACCAAAGAGCTTTCGAAGGACACCAGGAAAAGTATTGTAGACCTGCACCAGACTGGGAAGAGTGAATCTACAATAGGCAAGCAGCTTGGTGTGAAAAAATCAACTGTGTGAGCAATCATCAGAAAATGGAAGACACACAAGACCACTGATAATCTCCCTCGATCTGGGGCTCCACGCAAGATCTCATCCCGTGGGGTCAAAATGATCATGAGAACGGTGAGCAAAGATCCCAGAACCACACGGGGGGACCTGGTGAATGACCTGCAGAGAGCTGGGACCAAAGTAACAAAGGTCACCATCAGTAACACACTACAACGGCAGGGAATCAAATCCCGCAGTGCCAGACGTGTTCCGCTGCTGAAGCCAGTGCATGTCCAGGCCTGTCTGAAGTTTGCCAGAGAGCACATGGATGATACAGCAGAGGATTGGGAGAATGTCATGTGGTCAGCTGAAACCAAAGTAGAACTTTTTGGTATAAACTCAATTCGTCGTGTTTGGAGGAAGAAGAATACTGAGTTGCATCCCAAGAACACCATACCTACTGTGAAGCATGGGGGTGGAAACATCATGCTATGGGGCTGTTTTTCTGCCAAGGGGACAGGACGACTGATCCGTGTTAAGGACAGAATGAATGGGGCCATGTATCGTGAGATTTTGAGCCAAAACCTCCTTCCATCAGTGAGAACTTTGAAGATGAAACGAGGCTGGGTCTTCCAACATGACAATGATCCAAAACACAGCGCCCGGGCAACAAAGGAGTGGCTCCGTAAGAAGCATTTGAAAGTCCTGGAGTGGCCTAGCCAGTCTCCAGACCTCAAACCCATAGAAAATCTGTGGCGGGAGTTGAAAGTCCGTGTTGCTCGGCGACAGCCCCAAAACATCACTGCTCTCGAGAAGATCTGCATGGAGGAATGGGCCAAAATACCAGCTACTGTGTGTGCAAACCTGGTAAAGACCTATAGTAAACGTTTGACCTCTGTTATTGCCAACAAAGGTTATGTTACAAAGTATTGAGTTGTATTTTTGTTATTGACCAAATACTTATTTTCCACCCTAATTTACGAATAAATTCTTTACAAATCCTACCATGTGGATTCATGGATTTTTTTTTCACATTCTGTCTCTCACAGTTGAAGTGTACCTCTGGTGCAAATTACTGACCTCTGTCATCATTTTAAGTGGGGGAACTTGCACAATCGGTGGCTGACTAAATACTTTTTTGCCCCACTGTATGTTAAATTACACAAACGTAATCCTGTAGAGTAGGGTTAAACCTAGGGTTGGGTTTCTTCTGTCCCTTTACACACACAAACACATGTAGTCATTTACTTCTTACCAATGACAAATACTGGCATGAAGGCTCCGGAGGGCACTGGGATAGTGATGGCCAAGGCAGACATCCAGAACTAAGAGGGGAAAATAGAAGCAGATAAAGAAAGAAAAGACATGAAAAGAAAGAACAGGGTGGCATTTCAATTAGCTTCAGAGTACCATCCGGTGTGCCCCTCGATGATAGCCAAGCTGAACCCTCTACCAGCAGTGAGGAGGCGACCATGCGAGGCTTATTGCTGAGGTTAGATTGAGCTGTCACTTTCACTCTCCATTTGACAAAGACCCTGAAATAAACCCCTGGGTAATGAGTGGACTCTGCCGATTGGCGGACGGTGCACCAGACGAGCGGAGAGACTGCTAATTAGGACAGAAACAAAAACGGAAATGTCATCACTGACAATGTGTGAGCATTATCGTCAGGTCTGTGTGTGTGTGTGTGTGTGTGTGTGTGTGTGTGTGTGTGTGTGTGTGCAAATGTATAAGTGTAGCAAGATGTAGGAAGATGGTTGAACAGAGATGAGTTTTAAAAGGCTGTCATACTCACTTATGGAAATAAAAGTCTGCACTGATACCTGGGACATCGTTAAAACGATGATCCACGCTTACTTGACTGGACTCAATGTTAGATTAAAAAGTCTTATTAAAATTCCATTTATACTCCACACTACCAGCATAGTATTTATCGGTTCTTCAGTAAAAACTGTCTGATCACTCTTTCCATCCTTGACACTTGAGGTAGTTAAGACTGACTAAGTCAACCTTCAAAGTTAACTCTAACTCAGTTTATTTGTAGAACAAAGTGTATTTTTGAACCTTTTCAATGTCTTAATAAAGAAATCCTCACTGAGTCAAATCCTTACTTGTTCCCACAGTCGCCAGTTCACACATGAAGGCCATTTGGATCACTTCTGTACTGAAGACCGGTAATCCAAGGTGCATTGAATCATGAGCACCAACAGCTGCACTCTACTCACAACACACACCAAAAGCATCTTCCAAACATTCAGTCTGTTAAGGCTACAAAACAATCACATCTCTCTGACTTGCCCTCAGTGCCAACAGGATTGCTGTGAATCATACACTGGGGAAACCAAACAACTGTTGGTTAAGCGCAAAACAGAAGAGCTACCTCGTCGGGCCACAACTCTGCTGTCTACACCTCCGGCCCCGACTCTTGACTCTCAACAATGATGATGTGCACATTCTGGCCAGGAAGCAATGCTGATTTGGGAAATCAAAGAGGCCCAGAAAAGGAACAACCATCATATTTGAAAAGAGATACTCTAGACACCAAACTGACTGCTTATGTAAGAAATTAATTATCTCGAACATGAGTTTTCTAGGAAATGTGAGAGTCTGAATGTGAGGCTGAAATATTGCTTGTACAACACTAAATGCTGGTTGAGGTTGTTTCATTTTCCTTTCAGACAGAAACAGGAGTTTAACAGAGAGTACAAGACACATGTACGAGCTTGTTTCAGCTGAACTGTGTAACGAAAGTTGGGAAGTGCCTTAGAATCAGGTTCCCAGTGAATGAGGGGTAAAAATGTTTCAGTGCGAGTCTCCCAAGGTCTTGATTATCCAATCCATTAACCTCCTAGGACCTGGCGTCCACATATGTGGACATCACATTTTGGGTTATTTAGACTAAAATACTCAATTTTGCTCTACATGGGACTGATATCCACTTACAAGGACATTATACTGCTACTGTTCTAACAAAATTTTAAACGAATATCCTCATATGTGGCTCTTATTTTTCTTAAAAACAAAAATAAGGTTAAAAAAAAAATCTGGTAATTCTTTGTTTTTACATTCATCGGGCCCCAATATGCCCAAATATCAAAGAGAAATTAAAAATGAATGTCGTGGAAGAGTCTGGGTCTTAGGAGGTTAAGGTACTAACGAAAAGAAAAGGAAAGAGGATTTGGAGCTAAAGTGCTTTAATAGCCCTTGAATTGAGTAATAAACTAATCGACTGTAAGTAAATCAATTAGTGAGTATTTTAAAAGTTCACATTTTTGAGTAAGTTAAAGCTAAAATGTCAAAACCTTTTCTCCAAATTCTGTAATCATTTATTCTGTAATTTGTTAAACTACAGGTAGGCTTGTGCATATGTTTCCATGTCATTTTGAAAAATCAAAGCAAAATACTCTACTATAAATAACAAATTCAAAAAACTATGTCCATTTAAATACAAATATTAACATACGATGTAAAGTTGGGTATACAACATTTTATGGTTGAGACTGTATGTGGTGGAAACAGTTGGGAACAGTTTTTACTTGCTGTTCCCAACCAAGTAACAGGTCTCTACAAAGGGTCACACAGTTGGACTAATATAATCTTTACTGATTTTGTTTCCTTGATCTTGACCTGAGATTGTGAATTTGAACAATTGAACAATTGAATTTGAACAATTTTAATTGTTTAAGTAGCATCTGCACAGATAGCATGCTAACTCAAAGCTAGCCAAGAGCAGAGTGATGTTAAAGCTGAGTGCATGAAGACCCCAGCCCAGCAGCCAGAGCCTGAACTTCAACAAGAAACAAAGGCAGTGATGAGCAGCTAGACTGCAGCCTCCGTTTCTACCTGTTCATGTTTCTAAAGTAGACTCACTGGGGTAATTAACTTTGAAGTCTGTTTAGGCTCATTGTCATATAATATCCACTTTTACTGCTACACAGATGACACCCAGCTCTATTTATCTTCCAAACCCACAGCTACTCTCCCACCCACATCCATTTCTGACTGTTTAAGTGAAATCAAGGTTTGGTTTACTCATAACTTTCTCAAACTTTATGGTAATAAAACAGAATTTATTCTAATAGGCACCAAATCAAAACTGACTAAAGTTCTAACCAAAGTCTTTCATTATCCATTGATAACGCTGTTGTCACCCCTTCCCCTGAGGATAAGAGTCTTGGTATCATCTTCGACAGCACTCTTTCCTTCACAACATATATAAATAATATCACTCGGTCTTCTTATTTTCATCTTCGTAATATTAACCGCCTTCATCCTTCACTCTCTCCAAACAGTACTGCCATATTTGTACTGCTTTTGTCACATCTAGTTTAGACTACTGCAATTCTCTTCTCTATGGTCTACCTCATAAGCCTCCCCATAAACTGCAGTTAGTTCAAAATACAGCTGCTCATATTATATGAAAAATTTGATCTTCTGAACATATAACACCTGTTCTAACACAGCTTCATTGGCTTCCAGTTCACCTCCAAGTCAATTTCAAGATCTTGCTTCTTACTTAAGAGCACTTAAAAACCTTGCGCCTCCATATTTACCTGACCTTCTTCACATGTACTCACCCCTACGTACACTCCCCTTTTCTTCAGCTTCCCTTCTGTCTGTTCCAACTGCTCACCTGACTACAATGGGACTGACTACCAAAACTTTGGAATGCACTTCCACCAGATCTCCGCACTATTAACTCGGTTTTTAAATCACATCTTAAAACCTATGTATTCAGAATTGCATACCCTTCATCACTTTTCTGTCTTAGTCCATTTTTTATTTCGTTTAGCTTTTATACTGTCATACTTGTACATACATACTTTTTATTTTTGTTTACCTTTTTTTTTTTTAATTTTGTTGTAATAATGTAAGGTGACCTTGAGGGTCTTTAACCTCCTAGGACCTGGCGTCCACATATGTGGATTTCACATTTTGGGTTATTTAGACCAAAATACTCAATTTTGCTCTACATGGGCGTGATATCCACTTACGAGGACATTATACTGCTACTGTTCTATCAAAATTCTAAACGAATATCCTAATATGTGGATAAAAATAAGGTAAAAAAAAAAAAATCTGGTAATTCTTTGTTTTTACATTCATTGGGCCCCAATATGCCCAAATATCAAAGAGAAATTTAAAATGCATGTCGTGGAAGAGTTCGGGTCTTAGGAGGTTAAATGTGCCAATAAATAAAATATATTATAATTATTTTTGATTTGTGTTAATACATAAAAACTGAAAGATCCCGTCTGTGTCCTCATTAGGACAGAGATTTGTGCTGGTGTGTGGGACTCTAACCTCAAGGCTATATTGTTAACTGGTGAGAAGTTTGAGATGTATTTCTCTTTAGCTAGAAACACAAATTTTCTGTTCCTTTTTCCATTACTCTCACCAAATTAGAAACGGATCCTGTTTCAGTAATAAAAAGCTTTTAATATAAAGATGCAGCATGAAAGGGTCAGGCACCATAAAGCGACTTAATAGATATGTACTTAAATGAAAATAGGTCTAGACTGGCTCTCTGAGCTAAAAATTAGCCATCAGTTAGAAGTGTGAGTAGAAATAGAGATTATAAGAGACAATGTTTATGTTCAAAGTATCCTGAATAGAAATCTTTAGGACAACTTAGTTACGGCAAAGATAGTGGTTATTACACCAATTTAACAGCTGTAACAAAAAACATGGCAAACAACATTCAAATTTAGGGTCATTTTAGCCTGCTGATCAGAAAAAAAAGAATCAGTCTAAAATGGATCAATAGTGCAATTAGAGATTATTTTACATGATGTTACCTTTAAATAGGCCAGTACTATTAATTGGCACGTATTCTTCGGCACAGAGCGGGTAATGTATTGAGCACAGGCTTATATTTTCAGTGTTTGCATGCACAGAATGAGATACATGAATCAGTGTATTGTACAAGCCATTACACAAACCTCATCACTATAATAATCTCATGGTTTCAAATAGACTTTTTAATTACACTCATTGCTCCGTCGCTCTCTCTCCCTTTTCTGCTCCCTCTGCTCCAACTATAGTTAGCTGTAATTAAGGCTGGCTGCCATGGTGACGTAATGGATCTCCTGGATCTCCTTCTGTGACCCTAAACTGCCGCCGCTTTCGCACCCCGTACAAACACACATATGTGCGTAGGTGTTCACACACACTATAACACGGACTCAGCGAAGAGAATCAGGCTAAAACACAGTCACACACGGTTACAAAATACAAAATAGGCCTCATGGGAAAATGAAGACAGCAGTGTGAAATAATCTTTAGACTTGCCTTCCTCTCTCATTCTTTCTCTTCCACCTAGACAGTAAAACTAGAATAAGAGTTGGGAACTTTTAAAAGATCTGAGAACTCATAAGAAGAGGCTTAACTTTATTAGAGGCCATGAACTCCCAGGAAAGCAGTACACAAGAATGTGAGTGTGTCCTCGGGTATGTGTGGGTTATATCGTCAATACTGAGGCCACACTGATCTGAGAGGAGTCCACTGTTACCGGGTGGTTAAACTACAGGTAGACCTTCACACACCTTGTATTTTATGATGCTCAGAAACACTGTGCCCATTGTTGTGTTACTTTAAAAAAAAGCAATTCTTATCTCATCTTTGGCTCACAATAAAGGCCCATAAATTAACAAATAGAAACTCATCATAAATTGTGTACAATTTACTCTTAAATCATAATACTTGTGACTGATTTTTGGTACTAAAAAGTAGAGATGGCACGATACCACTTTATGTCCGATACCGATATCATAAATTTGGATATCTGCCGATACCGATATGAATCCGATATAGTGTGTTTTTTAATCAATAAAACGTTTTTTTTAATATTTGTTGCTGCATTTTGTATAAGTTTATACTCAAGTTTAAATAAATAACAACACTAAAGCTATTCTGTTATACCTGTATATAAAACATACACTGCGCCCAAAATATTTCATAGTTCAGCAACACTGATCAATCTAATAAACTTAAACCTACTCCATCCTCCCTATTCTGGTATTTTAAAGAGTACTTAGCGTAAATATTAAGCAACCTAACTAATAGGGTTGCAAACTCCCAGCAAAAAAAAAAAAAAAAAAAAAAAATAGGGAACCACCCTCCACCTCATGGTGCTTAATCGATGTAATCAAATTTAGTTTGATGCAGGGGAAAAATGCACAGAAATAAATTATTTTTCAAGAATAATTAAATAGATTCAACATCTTTCTTCAACAGAATTGCAGAATTCACAGATGGTACTTTCCCAAAGGAAAAAGTATTATAGCTTACTAGGGAATATTAGACTTAACAGTTACTATATACAGTAATGACTTCTATATATTTTACATCAGATTAAAACTTTGGGTGTAAGAGTCAGATAATTATTTATTAAAAGCTAGACATTTTAAATGAGAATAAGAAAGAAAAGTATGTCTTTGTGCCCCCTTTTCCCTGTTAATGCCCTATCGGGCCCCCTGGCTAAACTTTGCTAGATCCGCCCCTGCACAGTTACCAGCCATCAGCTACGTAGAAAAGGATCCTGGTTTAGAAAGTAATATTAAATAAATTCTAACAACAGCTTATCAAGCTTAAACGTGCTGCTGTTGTTCAGCTGCTGGTTTCCTCTTTCTGGTGAGAAGTGAGCCAAAAACAAAGAAGAGAGACGGACTCACGACAGAAAAGCCGATCAGCTGATCATTAAGCAGTTTCATGATTGAAGTAGCAGCAAGAAGAGGCAGTCGCTCCATATATCGGTTGTTAAGCTTAACGCGGGAATGCTTTACAAACATTCAGAGATGAACTTACACACTTGCTTTACTTCTCTCTGGGAAAACTTTCTCGGAGATGAAATGCTGGTGAGGCTACAAATACACACAGCCGCTCTATCACGTGATGCATACTGCTGCAACGTGCTACGGCTATGAGCCGAGTTACGCCGTGTAGCAAGTTTTGTGAGGTGCTTTTTTGATATTTAATGGATCGGATTACATTTTTTATTTCTCGCCGATATCCGATCCAGTAATTTGGGTCAGTATCGGACCGATACCGACACGTAATATCGGATCGGTCCATCTCTACTAAAAAGTAAGAGTCTGGAATTAGAAAATGTAAAGTTTGGTGGATATTTGGCATTTTAAAAAGTTCAGCAGAAAATCTTGTTTGTTTTTATTAAACAAACAACAATAAGAAAGTGAATGCAGACAATTGTTACAAAAATCAAATCTAAAATTTTAAACAATTTCTTGCTTTCTAAATTCCACTTCAAATTAGACTGATTAAGTGTCAGAAACAGTTCAATCTTGATGACTGATAACTAAAATTATTCAACCCAAGACGTTTTTTGTGATAGCACCATAATTAAGGTTTCAGCACAAAACCAGTTGGGTTAATTTGTAATAAAGTAATCATGGTCATAGAGTATGACCATAAGCAATCCTTGACATTTAGAATTTATTTTGGTAACAAAACGAATATTTGTTATTTATGTCTATAATCAGTAAAGTTTATTTTGTTGACCCATCCATCCACCCCAGCCTCCACTCAATAAGCACTTTGTCATTCTGTTTTGAGGATGCTCCACCTTTCTTCTTACAATTATAACTAAACAACTCAAGTCAACCCCATGGGAGCCTTTCTGCGTGGAGTTTGCATTTCCCATTTCCCTGGGTTTCCTATGGGTACTCTATCTTCCAGCCTGAGTCCAAAGACACATGTGTTAAACTAACTAGTGGTTCCAAGTTGAACATGAATATGAGACAGATAAAATGTTTAGAATGAAGCACGAAGTTTTCAGTGAGCAGTAAGAAAGAAAAAAAGTGCTGTGTCAACATTTACATATATTAATCTGTGTCTGTGTTTTGTTTTTCACCTTAATGTCAACATTAATTAATTTGGTGTGCTTTCTTATGTTCATCTTGTTAGACTTATTTTCTGAACCATAAAGGATAAAGATGTTCACATTTAAATTTAGCTATTTTACAATTAGGGCATTTTAGCACTTATGATTAAAAATGAATATTTTTGTGCATGTAATACTTTTTGGAGACACCCAGTCAAAAAAGATACAAATATTGTGAAAAATAAGATGTAATTTGCAAATAGACTTTCAGCAGTTCTGTTGAGAGTGTGTAGCTGACAGTGTAATCTAAACCAGCAGCCTGTTTACTCATAGTAACATGGTCAAAAACACTTGAGCACGGGTGACTGTGGCAGGATGCTGCAGGCACTTTATTCTCCAGCCTTATAGGACGGAAACCTCAATTATAGCAACTGAACTGATGTCTGCAGAGTAATAGCTGCCAATGGGCACTCCTTCAGGTGGCTTGGAGCTAGTTGTTGCACTTGGGGGCATAAACTAATAGACACGGACAGGATACTCCTGGCTGTAAATATGGCTCCATGGGAATTAATGCTACATTATCGTGTCCACATTTGTAATACCATATTGTATAAATATTTGCAAGCAAATAAAATATATTTTTATATAGAAATCATACTTTCAAGTTGCAACTATTTCCTAGTAGTACACCAATGCTGTACTAGAAATACAGATTGTAGGAAAAAATGAGTTTGTATTTTCTGCCTTCATAATTACATCAGCTTTCATGAGAACCCAGACACCACTGGGAGAAATAGCCCCAAACCATGACAGTGTCTCATTGGTTTTACAGATGACTGTAGACACTGTTGTACCTTTCTCCTCCTTCTTTTTAAAAATGGCACTGAGACCATTTCTGATGAGGTTTTCGTTAAAAAAAAAACAACAAAAAAAAACCAAAAACAAAATACAGATGCATCTCTCAGGGCCTGTGTCAGCTCTTTGCTAGTTGTTGTTTACTAGTAGTTTGCACTTTCCTTAAATCTTTTTAAACTAATACTTACTATACATGACATTTCTCTGTAGTTTCCTTTGAATACCTTTGTCTATCGTCTGGTTAAGGTTGATTCTACACCATCACTACCACAACAAATGCTAATGGTGATGATATGCAATGCCATCTTCATCAATAAAAACTTCCTGATGCTCAGGTTCATTCATTATTATCAATTATACTGCATTTCTCATAAAAACAGGGGGGGCAGCAAGTTCCTCTAACTGTGACTCAGCTACATTCAACATCCTGCTGGACCTAAGACAGTTTGTACATAATTAATGGTATATAACTAATTAGAGAATTAATCAGCATGGTCTGATAAGTCAAGTCTGACTGTGTGTGTGTGTGTGTGTGTGTGTGTGTGTGTGTGTGTGTGTGTATTTAGTTTAGCTATAACCCTACCCTGCTCTAACACTTACTGCCAGGTTCTGAGGTTTTTGAGCCAAAGTGTGCAGAGAATAAAGCAAATGGATAGTTTTCAATTTGACGTAGTACGACCATATAATTGAGAGATTGTTTTAGAGGAGACACATTAGCATTTCCGAACATATCCCTCTACCCTTTATTTGCTCTATTACTATTTATGTCCTCTTATCTATTGCTCTATCCAATTCTTTGCTGAAGCAATGACTCGCTTCCCCCTGAAGGAGTCATTAATGTTTCATCTAATCTAATCTAACGTAATCTAGTAGATGTACATCTCGCAGAGGTAGTTTACGACCATGAAGATTTATGAGGATCTCTGACCTCAAACTGAAAGGGGACTTTGATAAGCAGTGGAAGGCAGCAAACTTAAGACCTGAAAATCAAGCTGGGACTGTTTGGGTTATTGGTTTAAACCGCTGCAAATTCAAGTGGAACAAGTGATCAAGGAAACCACTTGCATGAAATCTTTCCTTATTAAAATCCAATTAGAAAATTCTTAATGAACCTTGTGAATTTTGACAGTAGCTTTAATGAGTCTTAAAAGTTCTAAAGCTGCTTCGGGGCTATACTATTTTAGGAGAAAGCATCATTTGTTAATATACGCAACTGAGATTTAATCAGTGTATAATATTAGCTTTGTGCTTGCTCAACAAAAATCTGAACAGCTGCCTTTAAAAAAAAAAAAATCATGCGCCTTAGTTATCA
>NC_140539.1:34676-75075 GCF_057382185.1 Mchenga conophoros | reverse complement strand
ACATGCAACCAATTACTCTCTTTGATAGGATTTAAAAATTGGATAAAATTGGTACCATACCTGCAGGATAGGCTACATCTGATTGCTCCCTGTGGGAAGACAACCCTTAGTGCTAATAGGAGGAAAAAAAGATTTTAAAAAATAGACTCATTTTTCATCTTCCTCTTAATCTTGTATTCTGCTCAATCATGTAACATGCAAAAAATATGCCAAAACATGCCAAAAATAAAACATGCTAATTTGTTTTAAAACTACGTACATATCCCTATATCTTCTCAGTCCAGCCTCTATGGTGAAAAGGGTGAATGCAGGGTAAGGTGTAGCTGAGACCTCGATAAAAACAAGGACTTGGTGCAGCCAATCATAAATGATCAATTAATATTTAAGGGATGTATTTATCTCAACCCCTTCAGTAGAAATATGAATAAGTTTGGATTTTTTGACAGCTTATTCCCTTCTATAACTTTAGTAAACAGTTTGTTTGTTTTCTTTTGTAATTTAAAGCTAACATGAAAAATATTATACATAAATGTGATTCCGTACAAATTGAACTACTGTTTTACCATCTTAGTTATCGAAGTAAAGGTAAAACTTTGCCCTTATAAGCAGCTGGCTTTCTTAATCAGTTGATTGTGGTAACCAGTTTCTTTATTTTTTTTAAACATGCTAAGCTTGAGTAGATCAGCTGTGTGCCTTAGTTAGACTCTGTACAGTTTGCAGCTCCCAGGCTTCCCGCTAATGCTGTTCTGTTCTGCTTTTTGTTTTGGATGCCTGCTGCATGCAGACCCCACTGAAGAGGAAGGTATGTAGATTTAAAAACTTCAATCTTAAATCTGTCATTCTGGTTTTGGGAAGGACTACAGTGTCCAGGTCTGACATCTGTACTCAGGGAACGCCTGCTGTCTGTCCAAATTTTACCTGTCTGTGTGAATCCAGGAGCGCTGGCCCTAATTGGCATCCAAATATGAAGGTGAAAAATTTGGAACCACTAGTGGAGAAGGAAGGGTGAATGAATATGAAATGCTAACACGTGCTTCACTGCACAGCAACCCCACACTCTTGCTATGCCACTTGTCATCTGCATGGCATGAAGCCGCCAGAATCTGGGTTCAGATAAATGAAGGAAACAGGGAAATGTTTTGCTTGGGGTCAAGCCAAAAACAAAAAAAGACATATTCTCTGTATCAGTGTGAAACCAAAGACCAACGTTAACAATTCAGGTTTACTTTAACTGCACACCTGTTTAAACTGTTTGCAATACATGTTTGCTCTTATTTGACTGTTGTTCTAACCCTAACTTAAAAAGTGAATAGCCTATCCTTTTAAACTGTCTAATCTGTCACCTTGATCCAAAGCCACACTGAGTAATGCTTGGGTTTAGTGAAATAATCTGTTTTCTTTCTAATCTGGTGAAATTCACTCATCCCCTCTTCACTTCTTAACCTGCAGAGGAGAAGCCAAAGTTCAAGTAAGTTCCTTCTTATGTAGTCTGACTTGAAATGATTCCTGTAGACATTTAAATCGGAGTTATTTGGGCAAAAAAGACAAAGAAAGGTTCCAATTAGTGTGCCAGTACACTCAAAACCCCCACGCTCTCTTGCAGGCCCACCGCCCCAAAAATCCCAGACGGTGAGAAAGTGGACTTTGATGTAAGTCCGCCTGCAGTGTAGAAGAGATTTTGTTCATTTCCGGGTGTTTCTTTGCACAGCTGAATACTGCTTCTGTTGATCCGCCCCACAGGACATCCAGAAGAAACGTCAGAACAAGGATCTGATTGAGCTGCAGGCCCTGATCGATGCTCACTTTGAGCACAGGAAGAAGGAGGAGGAGGAGCTGATCGCCCTCAAGGAGAGGATTGTAAGTATTTAGCTAATGGGTAGTTTTATCTGTTCATATTTCCATGGAACTGGAAAATTGCAAAAAGCCTTCCACAATAATTCATCCACACAGGAAATACTTCCTGCCTTTTGCAGTTGGTGACTGGCTCTCATTTCTGGCCAAGGAATGGCTTCTAAAGGCTGAGCTCTGCTGGCTCTGCATGTCTTCTCAATGTGATTCATTTTATTAAATAAAATTTGGCTCACAGACAAGCTGATAATGACACAAATCAAATGGAGAAAAGACAAAACATCAACAATAAAAACACTAAAAAATATCATGGGAACAATAAAACACTATATTTTTAATTTTTACATTTTTGTAATTAAAAAAATCTTTCAATTATCTTAGTAGAGATACAAAGCAAAAACAAGGACACTCACTGTGTGGTGTGTGAGTTATCTTTGTTTTCTAACCCAACGTTTGCTCCTGTCCCACAGGAGAAGCGTCGTGCCGAGAGGGCCGAGCAGCAGAGGGTCCGCGCTGAGAAGGAAAAGGAGCGCCAGGCCAGACGTGAGGTGTGTTATTTTCAAACTATGAAAATGTGACTGCTATATGAATATATGGAGCAAAGACAAAATGTCTTGGTGCAGATATATAAACATAACCTTTTAAAATGTTCCCTTGAAAAGAGCGAACGTAGTTGGAGTTTCTTGTGACTTCCATTTGTAGGCAGCAAAGTATTTAAAGCCAGTTTTTCCAGGTTCAGGATGAATAAGTGCAGCTAATGTTAGTCCTGGGACCCGATGTTGTAAGTACTCTGTTCAAATTGGTGGTTACCAGGGACGATCAGAGAGCGGGTGGTGGATGCAGAGGTCTCACTCTGAGGTATTTTTTGTCAAATCAGGAGGAGAGGCGGATCAGAGAGGAGGCTGATGCCAAGAAGAAGTCAGCTGATGATGCCAAGAAGAAGTCAGCTCTGTCCAGCATGGGCTCCCAGTACAGCAGTCACCTGCAGAGAGTCAGTATACATGCAGACAGACACACACGTGTCTATGGGATCAGCTGTTGACCTGCATCTGTCCAAACAGGCTGACCAGAAGAGAGGAGGAAAGAAAGAGACTGAGAGGGAGAAGAAGAAGAAGATCCTGGCCGCCAGGCGCAAGCAGCTGAACATCGACCATCTGAACGAGGATAAGCTGAAGTACGACTCGGCTGTGAAACTAAAACTATAACCTTAGACTTTTACGCCTGTGTAAAATAGTTTGAACGTCTTAGAAATGTCCTAGAAAATGGTGAAAAACCTCAACAAAGTAAAGACAAGGAACTGAATGTGCCAGAAGCAAAATCCACCTGTCAGAAGAACTGCTTGGTTTATTTGTGTTCTTGTGTTTGCTGCAGGGAAAAGATCAAAGAGCTGCATGACTGGATGACCCAGCTGGAGTCTGAGAAGTTCGACCACACGGAGAGACTGAAGAGGCAGAAGTACGAGGTGAGACGGCGTCCTCGTGAGCGCCCACGATGGCGTCTCTGACTGAGAACTTCTCAGCCAATTTCATGCATTTAGACAAGAACAATAAGACGGGTTTGAGAGAGGTCAGTGGGATGAGAAAAGCATAATATTTTACATTTCTTTCATTTGAATTATTTAATACTTATTTAAATACCATAAAACTATTTTCCTGCTTTTCTTTGATTTCAGTTTAAAATGTGTTATTTCATTTTCTGGGTTTTCCCTTTTATATGAGACAAAAAGTTATCTTTCCATATATTTTATCACATTTTTTTGGTTTATTCCCATAATTAGTTGATGAGTTTATCCTGACATTAATCTAAACATGTTTTGAACTGAATGCTAAAATATGATTATGTTTTTAAAAAATTTAAGGTTTTTAGGACATTTTACATTGAAAATATTTCATTACAATTTCATAAAAACCAGAAGGTGGGATTTCTTTCACTACTAGTTTGTTCTTATTTACTTGATTCTCTTGATTTTTTTATAGTTCACTAAATCCAAAGATTTGTGGGACACCTAATATTTTTTATGACTTAAGAAATCATATATGTAAGTAATCATTTATGCAACAAATTATATTATCAATTATTGTATATAATGAATTATTAATTTTTTACATACAATAATTAATCATTGGTTACATGCAAATTAATAATTAGTATATAATAAACATTCAGCTACAGAGGACACAAATTTGCTTTTGTTGAACTTTTATCTACTTGATTGTTGTTAAACATTATGTTTATTTACAGACTTTTACTTTACCTCAAATTATCTTGATGAAATTAAATTTGACCATTTAATAATATAGATAAATAGTCATAAATAGTCTAAAGTTAAGAGCACAAATGACTCGGTGCTTCAGACGTGCCAGGTTTGTTGTAGTTTGGTTTTGGTTGATGAGGTTGGCAACCCAAGGTCACCTCGGGATTTGAACCCTCGATATACTCTTGATTTCCTCCAGGTTACTACCCTGCGTAAGAGAATCGAGGAGCTCAGTAAATTGTAAGTAGTGCAGCTGAGCAGCAGTCATGCCGGCTCCCTGCATGTTAGCACGGGGAAAGTCAGAGCAGAGCGCCCCCGCTGGCTGACATAGGAAACAACACACCACCTGATTAAAAAGCGAGAAAGACAAAAGAGGACGGAGGAGTTTGTTTCCAAAAGGTGACACGTGCTCATGGGATTCCAGGAACCTCTTATGAATAAGAGTGGGGGTTTTAACTTTTTGCCAGGATTGTTTTTTTTAAAACAAGGATCTCAGAGAACCAGTCTTAAAATGACTGGAACTGATTTAATATTCAGTGAGTTTAAATGTGGACAGAGGTCCTGCCTGCATATACTTTAAAAAATGGGCTTACCTGTATATAATATCTATATATAAATCTATTTATAGCCTCTATATTAGCACAAGAGCTCTCTGTTTATATTATTATAACTACTACATGACTATGCTACTGTACTGTTTGACCTGTTTTGCAGGTGACAACTGCAAAGAAAAATAAGATATTTTACTGAGAAAAATAAAGAAAAAGGTAGGGGTGGTAGATGTCGTTTAGACGCTTGGCAAGAGTCTTTATAGGCCCAAGAAGCGCCTCTATACCAAGTTTGGTTGTTCAACTCCAGATCGTGTAGAAGTATTTGTGCATTATAGTAAAATATACATCTAATGTCATGCATTTAATGTTAAATGGATGCATTGCAGAGAACTGCAACCGCACTTTTAAATTAGTAAAACTCCAATATTTGTCGTAAGCCACAGTTGCTTGTACGTTGGTGAAACAAAGAGAAACTGGATGAACACGGTGCCAGTTTTGGACTCAAACTCTCTGTTTGCAAGCAGATGAATAATCTGAAGTGTCTGTAAAGGTGGTGCTGAGTGACTGTGATGCTCAGTTTTACATCACACAGCCTCAGCTATGTGTTTGAGCGAGCATAAAGGTAAGTCAGGGTTTGGTGAGGTTTCACAGCTGAGCTAAAGGGGAATTAAATGTTTGTGCTCCTTTGTGGGAAACCACAGCAGACGTGCTTAATTTGGTGACATCACAGGACAGAAGAAACTCTGGGTAACAAAAAGATTCTTATGCACGGCGCTGCCTTGGTTTCCCATGATGCTTTGGCCCGCAGCTTTCAGCCCACTGAGCCCGTTCAGCTGAAAGAGTCGTTCTCCGAGGTAAAGGTATCCTGCTGCAAGTTAAAGCTGCTGCTGTGTCATTTCCAGGTTCTCACGTACAGGATTCGCATTGATGAGTTGCAGAAGCAGTGAGTATTGTCATTGCTGACTTCGCCAGCACCCAATAATCCCCCCCAAAGTATAACTTAATTTAATTCCACATGATAACGTGATAATGTGATAACTCTCCCCTCGGAAAGACATAACTGTCATCACACTGAGACAGTTCATGTTGGTTTAAGGCTGAAAACTAATAGGGACAGAGTACATCAAGCTATGAAACACTAGACACCCTGCAGGGAAATTTTAGTGTCTAAGAGAGCAGCCTTTTATTGTGTGTGCAGGAATAACAGCTGAGTTATCACAGTGCATTATTTGTTTTCCGTGTCAATTTAGACCAGGGGTAGGCAACTCCAGGCCTCGAGTGCCGGTGTCCTGCAGGTTTTAGATCCCACCCTGGGTTAACACACCTGAATCAAATGATTAGTTCATTGCCAGACCTCTGGAGAACCTCAAGAAATGCTGAGGAGTCATTTAGCCCTTTAAATCAGCTGTGGTGGATCATGGACACATCTAAAACCTCCAGGACACTCGAGGCCTGGAGTTGCCTACCCCTGATTTAGACCCTTCAGTGATAACACCCTAGCCTTGACCCTAACCATTTAATTTATCATTAACATTATAAAATGACATGAAAAGGTCTTAGAAAATCAAGCATGCATCTTATGATGAATTTTAGATAGAAGACTACTAGTTTTATCCCTCAAACAGTAATAATCATACAGTAAACACAAGAACACCTCAGTAACATGCCACAGATGGTTCAGTTCCAATCCCGGTCCAGACACAGGCCAAAAACATCTCAGCTGTCATGTTGTTTGGACTCTGTTGGTCAGCCAGACTAACGAGCACAAGTACTTAATGCAGAGGTGTTTAATAGAAGGGTGCAGCTGCATCATCACGCTTCTACCCTGAACATTAAGTACTCACCCTAAGACATCAAACATGACACATGAAACCTTTCACGATATGTCAGTTGCATTCGCTTTCTTTCTGGCAGCAGGTGGGCGGAGCTTTGGTGCTTACAGACTGAGCTGCGTGCCTACGTTGACCATATTTGGGAAATATGCTCTTTATTAAGTATAGAAAAAAAACTGTCTGGACATTTCGAGCAGTCTAAGGCCTGAGCTTCTCACAGACTCACAGGTCTTAATTAGAGCAAACACGACTGTAACGGTGCATACACGATCGAAAATAAAGGGGATGGATTTGAGGTAGTGCCTTTGGATTAATTAAGCCCATGCAGGTAAGTACAGCATGAGTTGTGCATGCGAGCTGAATTTCCTGGGTTGTTTTTTCTGCTTCCAAAATCCCACTCAAAACATACACTAAACAGACCCTAAACAATTTATGAGGATTTTCATGTTTTTTTCTGAATTAAGATATTTTTCATATCTCAAAAAGATAATTTTAATATTTTCAGTTACTTTTTTGAATGATTGCTGCACAAAATTTTAACAAAAATCTAAATCTGTACGGTTGGATAAAAACACACCCATCCGTTTCTTTAACTGAGAAGAGATTTTTATTTTAAGCAGCCAGTTTCCTCAAGAGATTTTGGACAAACATGCTTGCAGCTAGTGAAATGCTCTCAGCTTCATATGTGATGATGCAAAACATGTTTTTGCACTCTCCTCGTGCTTGACTTCTACCAAGGAGTCTTTGAGCTGTTCACTGCTGTTCTCTGAAGTTTGAGTTTGAGTATAAATTTGCAAATCAGCATCGACGGCATCGCACAATGTGAGAACAGCTCAAAGTTCTGAAATATGTCCAATTTCTTTGCGTTTCGCATTACAGCAGCAAGAAGGGAGCCGCCCGCCGCAGAAAGTAGATCAACTCGGCCCGCCAGTGCTCAGAAACCAAACCAGGATAATCTCGGACACATGCCTGATGAAGCAATGCACGCTGTGGAAAAGGTCTTAGCTCAGAAGAAGCCTGTAATGCTGAGGTTTACCCTGCAGCCAACCAACCACACTATGAAACATGCAACCAGGAGCCTTTAGCTGCTCTTCAGTAGGAATAAAAACCATTAAACTTTGTTGCCGTCACGCTTCCTCACCCTCGACTGTTTGGTTCTCAGTATTTTTGTAAATAAAGTGTGACACTTCAAGCCATGTCTGTAGATCTGTTGTTCTTTAGTAAATCAATAAAGTTCAGTATTTTTAGATGTGTAATTTTAAAGTCGTTTCTTCAACACTGTTAAATGACCCGGCAGGAAACAGAGGCCCTGCTTTTATCAGAGTCTCCAAATATTTTAGGTTTTGCAAGTGATCAGTATGCACATTATCATTTGTAACTGAGGGAGGGAAACTAGTTTATATATAATACTACTTATATAAAAAAAATCTTATTTTTAATCTAAGATAGGAGCTTATGAAAGCATATTAAATGTTGAATTTAATGCAAGGAACATTCCGTTATTTACCCAGTCAATCTGTCCAGCTACTCTGGAGGAGGCTGTAAATGTTGTGACATGAGTCTGATATGAGTCAATGAGTCAGTGAAGCTCACTTCTGTCCAATGACAGTGCTGCTGAGGGGAGTTGTTGAGGATTTCCTCTACTTTTCTGTCGGTAACCGCTGCTATTTAGCCTCTGTTAGCTGCTGTTAGCTGCTGTTAGCTGCTGTTAGCTGCATCAGTTCAGGAGATGAGGCTTGAGGTAAGACAGAAGAGGATAACATCTTATTCAGAGGCCTGTCACACTGTCTCTTTCCTTTGCTTTTCCGCTTCTTTGATGACAATGAAACACGGGTATGATGCTTCATATCATGAGGCTGAAGGTGCAGCTATAAAATAATATTTGACTCCAGGATTCAAAATCCCCACAGGTTCTTGTCTCCTCTGCCTTTGGTTTTCTACATATGTGTCTGAAATCTAGTCAGATACATAAAGCATGATAAGATGGAACGGCGATGTCCAGCTCGGCCACTGACATGGCAACATGGCAGCTTTCACAAACAGGTGCCAGCTGCTGTTTATGAGAATGCATCAGTTTGGTGAAAGACATAATTACACACTAATCAATATATATTTAGGAGTAAAATATTCTTTTTTTCTACTAAATAACCTCACAAAACTTACTGTAACTTTACTAAAAATTATATTTAAATATCATTATTGTTATTATCTATTCATTTTTATTAGTTTTAGAAGAAAAGCTGAAAAAAGTTTAGAAAGCACATTAAATTTTTTCATATTACTGATATTTACCTGCATTCCTGAACAGAAAAAAATTAGGAAAAAATGATTTATTTGTGGAAAAAAGAAAAAGATCACTTTCACTGTTATTTTGTCACAAGCTGCCACACAGCCAGTGACAATGGCGGGAGACAAGACAAGCTAAATTGCTAAACATTATTTTATTCACCAAAAAGGAAAAACACAAACAAGTATGAGGAGTCACAAATACCAGTGATGACACAAATGCACGTGTGCTGATGTTGGCAGCAGTGCAAAGGACTAAACACACCAAAACCTGGAGGTGCCAATTGCTGCAGTTCTTCTGTAGAATCACATGATGGCGCTGTTGGTCTGTGTACCACGGAGCAGAGCCTCAGCATGTAAGTCAAGGTCACAGGAACAGCATCGGACAATGTTTGTGTTTGTTCAGAAGCGTTTTAAAGCTCAAACCTTCATTAGTCATTTAGGGATTTAAAATAACTTGAATATTATAATTGTTAACAGAGTTATTGTGACAGTCACCATCACTCTTAACTAAAGTACTTACCCGATACAAAGATAAAAACCGATCTGTCAACGTCTCATTCACCTTGTGGTGCAGAAAGAGTTCAATTACGTTCTCTGCTGGAGTCCTTCCTCATTTGACAAACATCCAATGTGATTGGCTGAGCCTTTCAGGGAGCTCTGTTTAGTTTTAGCAGCAGCAAGCCTGCGCTGCCTGGACCTGCGAGGAGGAGAGGAGGACGGCAGCAAAAAGGAAGACCCTGGATATAAGAAAGTATTTTTCAAAGAAACCTGTAAGTCACTTAAAGTCAAGTTCACTCATAAAATGTGTCCGTCACAATAACGTTACAGGCTATGCTAGGCCCACATGCCAACCCTCCCGATTTTTCCGGGAGAATCACGAATTTCAGGAGCCACCATTCTACCGAATTTCTCCCGATTTTCCACCCGGACAACAAAATTGAAAAACCATATCCCATATCGGCCAAGCCAATTCCAGTTTCCAACAATGGCTACTACTGCATCTACTTAGTTTTAATATTGCTCTTATTACTCTTTCTGGGTCGTAAAATAAACTTTTAACATATTTTCCAGGGAGAAAGTAGCTGAGTAAACTTCAAATATCTGAGCCGGTGTTGTGCCAAAAAGTGATTTCCAATGTTTCCGTGTGTTTTTTATGTGTAATATCGTTATGTATGTTGCTAAATAGACTTTGGTGAACAGGTATTACAAAGGGGTTATATATCAAATTAAAAATTTACCTGTTTGTCAAGTATCTTTGTAACTGTGTTATTGTACTTACATTATAATCAATCAGCTCCCGTTTGTCCACTTAAAATATATTTACAGAACTATTTTTGCATTTGTCCTCTTGGCCAGATTACTCTTGAAAGAGACATTTTTAAAGCCAACAATATTTTTTTTTTAACTGCATAAATAAAGGATACATAAAAGTCACTGCCAAAAAGTGATTGCGGCTTCTACCTTGTTACAGGAATGTTGTTTGTTGCTCAGGATGACTTGATACATTTGGGATACACTTGACATATGTTTCACATATTATAGACCAACAAGTTATTTATAGCAGTTTAAATACAGGCAATCAGTTTTTGGCACAACACCGGGTCCTCAGGTGGACGCAGCCTCTGAATTTGGACATCCCCAGCTTGTTTCCGGCCGGACAATAATAACGGTGACATTTAACTTTTTCATCCAATAAATAAACATTGTAAAATTGAAGTTTTTTGTACGTATACCACTCCCCCCAGCCCTTTTGAAAAGTATGTGCAAGCAGAGGCGGAGCCAGACATTTGAAACACCCGGGGCTTAGCCCTAAAGGGTAGTATGCATGTGGGATTTTTTATTTTATTTTATTTTTTTTTTTTTTGGGGGGGGGGGGGGGTGTTTAGAAATGACTGAAAAATTAATTGGCTCTGTTTTGAGTTAGGGAAAAATAAATATCACATATGCAGGACACCTTAAACTAGTTTTTTAATTAAGAAGCGAGGCAGAACAAAGTCAGGGCTGTATCAAGACACGAGGACTAAACCCCGATTCAACCAGACCCAGAACTGATCCGGAATTAAAACAGGACTACAACAGTTCAAAATCAGGACTACTGAGGACTTAACCAAGACAGAACCAGAATCAGAACTAGATGATAGCAGCACTAAAAATCATCATAGACCTGCACTACACTTATTTTTTAATTCTACCAAAGTACAATATTTAGATTGAGAAAAGTTTATATAATTATTTAGCCTTGTTGTGCAAACAAGCTGCAAAACTTAATAAATGTAGAATTTGAAAAGTAACAAACCTAAAAAGAAACACGAGATACATGAGGACCTGTGATACGGTGATACTTGTGGTAAACAACCATTTGACTAACATGTGTGTCTCACCTGCTCTTGTTCATCTGTTCTGTCCTCATTCTCCATCTCCCTCTCTGCTCCTCTCTCTCTCTTTGTGCTGACAATCATCAAATATACAGTTGAAACCACATATTTACTCTTCAGATAAAAACACTTTTTTAATTGTAACATCAAATCAGACTAAAAGTTTATTTTTTTAGATTGATAAATATAAAAAAACATATTTGTTAACTTTAAGAGTAAAGAGAGAAACTGTCTGTATTTCTTAATTGTAAATGGCACCAAATTGTATTCAAACTGAGCCACACTTATGGAGCTCCACAGTTCTGTTCCTGGTGTTTGTTTTGGTTGACATTAGAGCAGGGCGATATGGCCAAAAATATTTATCACGATATATATTTGAAAATTTGCGATAACGATATAACCGACGATATAATTGATGCGAGACAAAATACAACTCCACAACATTACTAGCGCAAAAAGACAACCTTCCATTTATTTTCATTTAAACAAGAAACTGGTTTTTATGTACATTAAAGCTTTATAAAAATGTACAGTGCAAATGCAAATTCCTTGCTGAAAGTTTAACCAAAGGCATTTCCAGTAGAAATGGGCTGACATATCCTGAGCATAACCATGTATAATATCCACTGAAGTTAAAAAGAGGTGCTTTGCAACATTAAACTGCAGTGTGCAGTACGCATTTGTCGGACCATAAGGTGCACGGGATTATAAGGCACATAAGCGAAACAAAGCAGTCAGATAAATCAAACTTTATTAAACTCATTCTTCTTGCTTCCTCCACTTCTGTACCATTGTTTCATTAATGTTGAATCTCTGGCAGCTGCTCTATTCCCATGTTGTTGCAGTATATTAATGACTAACCTCGTATTGTGGATGGATTATCTCAGTTGTTCTCCTGACTGAAGTTTGGTCCGTTTACAGCATCCTGCCATGCGATTGCATTTGTCTCTAACCATGAAGAACCTTCACGTTAACTTTTATAAGTGGAAAAGTGTTAGTGTTCGTCCTCCAGCTTCACTGTTTATGTTATGCTAACATAGCTGTGTCGCTAGCGATCACGTAGCACATCATTATATACCAGCTAGCCCAACTTCAGTAACCCTACAAACGTCACTGCTGTTTAGTTTCCTGTCTTCATTTATGTTGGAAGTGATAGCAGAGCTGTACGTTTGATTTTTTCCAGAAATCTCTCAGTCAGAACATGCAATATCATGCTTAGGTAACTAGCGAAACTAGCGAGCTAACTTCCGCTAGCTTCCTGCTAACTTCTAACTCCGTTAAATGTAATAACTTTTGTTTTCATGGATGCCTGGAAGTTAAACTTCATAGTTACACCTGGTAAAGCAGCAACGCTGATCGTTTTATTAAAGATGAAAGAATTTAGACAGTTTTTAACTCTAAGTGATGCTGCAGTGTTTGTTTGACCTGAAGCTTACGGAGTTTAGGACCCAGATTACTCCCAGATTTAAGAGCATCTTAGTCCGACAAATACGACAATAACAACGGCCGCTTGCATGTTCTGCAAAAAAATGTGCTTTGTTGTGTATCTGACGGACAAACACCAAACCAGTTCCACATCACGGAAGTTGCACCATTTTTACAAACCAATTCTGGTTCATCTGTTTCACTCAACAATCGGCCATGTGCGTATGAACACAAAGGCACTGCGCATGTGCGTTTTACTCCCATTCTATCGCGATATTTCATTTTCCTATCGTTGCCTAACATTATACCGGTATTACCGTGAACGTTATAATATGGCCCAGCCCTAGTTGACATCTCTTGATGTTCCCATGTCACAGAAACAGGCTCTGTGTTTTGCCTTATATGCATCCACAGCTGTGCCACCAATTTACTCACATGGACTCTACGAACCAATCAGAAGCTTCTTCAGCTCCGAATGGAATCGTCTGGAGTTTCTTATTAATTAACAATAAACTTAGTGTACATGTACTCCTAAATTTGATGAAAGTGATGATAAATAGAAGCTCTGTCTCTCTTTATTCTGACATTTAACTAATTCAAAAGATATTTCAATATTTATCCAAAACAAAACAAGTTTACTCTAAATGACGTTGTACAGTAAAAAAATGTTCTTGTGTTTTCCATAAAGTGTAAATATCTGGTTTCAGCTGTGAATACACACATGTAAGCTGAGACTCTCCAAAGAAACAGCATTGTTGTTGTTCAGCTTTTCATTTCGCCATTTGTTGATTCACTTGAAGAGCAATAACGTAATATTGGTCAAGTGATCAGTTTGATATCTTTCGTGATTCACCGTCATATTTACATTATTTGTACGGTGCGAATGATTTTCTTTGGTACCTGGTAAAACTTCAGCTCTCCTTAGTATGGCTGGTTCCGTTTCTCCAACAGCGCACTCACAGGCGGCAGCTGCCCCGCCCCCTCGCTCAGTCGCTTAGTGCCTGAGCTCGGATCATACCAATATCAGGGGGGATTCACGCACAGTCGTAAATTCCCACAGTGTGCACTATGTGCTTCGACTATTGTGTGTACTTTTTGTTTTATACAGTTGTCAGCCAGACATCTAACTATGAAAAAATTACACCCCGAAATACCCCGGGCTTCTGACAAAACAACCCGGGCTTAAGCCCAGTAAGCCACCCCCACGCTCCGCCCCTGAGTTGAAGTAAAGGGGATGAATGTGTAACACAAACATATCATCCACGCTGCTTATCACGTACTGACAGCAAACAGAAGAAGTGTTGTAAAATGCTTCACTGACCTCAGGGACGATGTGTCTCGTATCTGCTGAGCCAGCGCGTGTACGCTACAAGCTAACGCTGGTTGTGCCGTGCTTCATGCTTCACTAGCTAACCCGGTGTAGCTATGCTGCGGTGGTACTAGCGTTAGCCCAAAGGCATTAACTGTCGTGCGGAGACCGAACTCCGCTCAGATGTTTCATGACGGTGTACGTCCGACAGGCTGAGACAGCAGCTAAGCAAGATGTCAAGATTAATGTCTGCCCTTTAGCTGCTTCCTACGCCAGTAACAGCAGCAGAGAGGTAGCTGGAAACATGAGCGGCATCGCTGCTTCTTTGTAAAGATGCTGAAATGAAGAGAAGCGCTGTATTTGTCAGAGCTGCAGCACGCACATACCAACCTTACAGTGCTGAACCAAAGACACGTCACTCCAGGAGCGCGCGACGCCTGCTCATAAACGCATACAACAAGCTACAGCGCGAGCTCAGACAGACATGCACCCTGCACGAGCCGTCCAGCACTCAACGAGAGGTCTCGTGAGCTTCTCGGCGTCAACTCCTCGGTCTGGTTTGTTTACTTCCTGTATTGCGAGCTATGACGTATCGATTGGGGCAGGCTCTAAGGCTTCGGAGGCAACCGACTTCCGGTATTTGCCAAAAAGTGATTGCCCGTATTCAAACTGCTGTAAATGGCTTGTTGGCCTATAATATGTGAAATGTATTTCAAATGTATCCCTCACGAATGATATCAAGTCATCGTGAGACACAGACAGCATTCCTGTCGCAACGCAATCAGTTTATGGCAAAGCGACTTTTATATATCTTTGATTTATCCAGTTAAAAATCCCTCTTTGTAAGTCCTGTTCACTAAAGTCTATTCACCAATATAAGTAAAGACATTACACATAAAAAAACACATGGAGACATTGGAAATCAGTCTGTAATTTGCATTTTTACAAATTAAATATTAGTTTGCTATTTTGTGTACACACTTTACACTCATTCACTCATCAACTTGCATAATGGATTTATCATCAGGTCACAATATAATCTGAAGTCTCCATCTTTCTAACTCTGTGCGATGCTGTCAGTCTGTCAGCCAGTTTGCTTGCACTGAAAACGTTTACTTTACGTGACGGGGCGTGGTCTGCGGTGCAGTGCAGGGATGCCGGACGCACAATCGTGCCCCGTCGACTTAAAATCTGTACTGGGTCCTATCATGTTGTTGTTGTTGTTGTTGTTGTTGCGTGTGCGTGTTTCTGAACAGCAACCGTGAATAAAATATTATGGAAGCACTAACCCGTGGATATATTACAACTATTTTTTTAAAAATATCTGTACTCTGTAAAGTTTCTGATATTCAGTCATTTATTTATTTATTCACTCATTCACTGTGGTCGGTCACATTGACTGGAGGGCTGTCACAGTTGAATCTTGAAGCTGATGTGAATATCTGAGTCAGGATGAGGCTGAAAGGACTCGAAAACTGAGTTAAATCCATGTTAAAGTGAGCCTGCAAACAGTCTGTGGTCTGAACATTACATGTTGAAATCTGTTCACAGATTCAGTCATTAAATTTGATAGATACGGTCTACTGAAAAATCACCAAAGGAGTCTCAGTGGATCCACGACGGATGTCTAATGTCTCGGTATAGCCTACTGTGTCCTGGTCACAGTCCAGATAAGAATCGTGGATTCAGATTTCATCAAGCTCAGATCCAGTTTGGCTCCAGTCGTTTCCCAGTTCATCCCATTCAGATCTCTTCACGATGGTTTAACTTTTCCCGACACGATGTGTGTTCTTTATTCAAACTGGTTCATCCTCCCAAAACTATACTGAGATTTTTTTTAAACGACTTACTCTCAGTCTTTAAAATACACTGCCGGGACCACAGAATCCAAACACAGGAAGTTAATTCGTGAGCAGAAGAAGTGCTGATGAATACCTCACCACTCACTTGGAAACAATCTCAAAATGTTAAAAAGAAAGAGAGCAGGTTCATCTGAAGTATTTCTGTAAATCAACAGCAGCTGAATTTTAGTTCAGTTCAAAGGAGCATGAAAAGAACGAACTCTCTGAGCTTGTGTGGTACTTTCCCCCCAAACATATTGAGTAGATTTATTGAGCTGAGCTTCTCCTCAGGGTGCAGGCTGAGCTGTACCTTTCACATCATACATGAACATGGCTGACTTAACTCCCAAAGCCTCATTAGTTCATCAGCCTTGGAGTTTTTCCATACACTGACCCATGACTTAGAACAATGCTGTGCTCAGCTATACATCAATGTAGATACTGTTAAATTCACAACCCGTGAGTGTGAGCTGAGCTATAAAAATCATTTTTCTTTAAATACCACAGGTAATTAAATACTTCCTCGGTTATTTACTTTGTTTATAAAATTATCTGGGGAGTGTCAGATTCCCTTCTTTCATTTCATTTCAGAAATGAAAACGTTTTTTCAGTGCACTCTCTGAACACTTAGATGGCACACTTGTTCTTGGAGGCGACCTCAACCTTGGACTAAATGAAGACATGGATAGGCTCAACACAGCGGGAACTCAGCGTAATTGGCAGTCCACAAATATAATCAAACAGTATATGAGCGACTTTGGTCTTTGCGATGCATGGCGCTCCCTTCACCCCACCAGTAAGGAATATACTTTTTTCTCACATGTCCATCACTCCTACTCTCGTCTGGATTATTTTTTGGTCAGCAGCTCACTGCTGAACGACATTTCAGACACTGAGATTCACCCTATAGCTGTCAGCGATCATGGTCCTGTATCTTTAACACTAATGCACAAGAATAATACTACGCCAAGAAAAAACTGGAGATTTAATATATCACTACTTAAAGATGAAGACTTTATTAAATATTTTAAAAAAGAGTGGACTTCATATTTGGACTATAATGACACTCCCGGAACATCAGCTTCTGTTCTATGGGAAGCAGGGAAAGCTGTGATGAGAGGTAAAATAATTTCTTTCTCATCACATAAAAAGAAAAAAGAAAACAAAAATATAGAAATGAAAACTGAGGACATGAAAGTCGGAAAATGAAACTTAACACTTGCCACTTTGGTTTCAGTTTCCACATCATATAACTGCCTTCCATGTGCTATTATGTCCCGGACACAGAAGGAGCTGAGAGGTGAGTGTTTGCACATCCTGTGGTCTTTACTGTATAGACAGTTATAGTAAATTTAATAAAAGTACATATGTTGTTATGAGTGCAATGTCTGTGAAGGTTCTCAGTCATCCAGGTCATCGTAGTCTTCACTTTTGCTTTTCAAGCAACTTAAAGAAGTCCAGACGCCTTTCTTTCCAAGCTCCTTAGATTATGAATGTAATGTAATGCAGCTTTAGGTCTGACTGGGGCATTTTTTTGGCCACCACTAAATGAGCCTTTTCAGGTCAGATATGAAAACGAGTGAAGACGGAGTAAAACGAGGTATGCTGATGACTAGTATAACCTCACTAATCTGATTTGTTCAGTGTGGTTGACTCTGGAGCCAGTGTGGGAAAATATTTCTGAAAGACCGGAGGGAGCCACACAGTCGCTCATTAAAATGACCTTGTGTGCAATTTCACACATGCCATGCGTCCGGGTTTTTCAGAAAGCCTTATTTCATACGGTGAGTCACAGGGTTGATAGGTTAGCTCTGTGAGGGTCTGTGGGTCATTCCTCCTCAGCCATGAACAGGCTCATGACAACTTACGAGACACTACCTTTGACAGAGGTGAGTGAAACACGGCCTGCACTGCTTTCACTCTGGATTTATTAACTGAAATCACTACTGGTGCTTTTGGGAGATTTAATGTGTTGTATATTGTTTCCAGCATATTTTAAAAAAGACAATTTTAGGCTTTTCTTTGTTCGTAACTGTTCTGCCTGAGCCTAATTTAGAGCTTGTGTCCGTTAGGTTTCCATTTCCTCTCACGGTGTGAAAAAAAAGGCCAGACTGTGGAGTTCCATCGTCGAGATGACGTCTCACATGGCACTGTGCAAACTCTGTGAGTACAAAACAAGCTGCTGCAAAGTCACTCTCATAAAAAACACTAACTGGGAAAATCCGGTATCTTCTCGTCATTTCTCCTCTATTTATAAAGTTAGCAGTAAAGGAAGGAAACTGGGACTTTGTGGTTACTTGGCAACCCCTTGGGGGATTTTTTTATGAGCCACAGTTTGACTTCATCGGCTGAGTTAACATCTTTTCTGTCACCATCAGTTCCTCTGGTTCTGGTGGCGGCTGTGGTGCTCACTGTGAATGGGATAATAGGAGATCCCCTGTTTGAATGCCTCCAAGACACAGACTACAGCGAGCTTCTTGACATCGTGAAGAAAGGTCTTCCTGCTACAAAGACGCCTCGACACGTAGCAATCATCGGCGGGGGCATCGCTGGACTGACGGCTGCCAAGTTTCTAGAAGATGCTGGACATAAGGTAATTTACAGTCAGGGAAAAAATATTTAAACTACACTCTCTCTGGGAGTAATTTTCTGAGTCATTACTGTTGGTGCTAAAAGTGCATATGCTTTTCAAACTGAGTGTCATGGCTGTGTGTCCCCTTGGACATCAAAGGTGACCATAATCGAGGCCAGTAATCGTATCGGAGGACGTGTGGAGACCTTCAGGAACAGAAGAGAGGGCTGGTATGCAGAACTGGGGGCCATGAGGATCCCAAGCTTTCATAAGTGAGTAAAGAGACGCACATGGCAAATAGACACCCCCTCATTTAATCAAGGAAAATATCCTGTTGGAAGTAAGAACTGAATGATGCCAGAAGAAATGTACTAGCCTGTAGAGTTTTCAGTACTTGTAAGATTTGAGCCTCTAAGTAACTAGGAAGAGTCTAACAAAACACTAAAGATCTTCTAGCTAAATGGTTAAAATACCGTATATATTCACACAGGATAACTAATGTGCTTATGTCACAGGATTTTGCTTTCTTTTGCGTCCAAATTACAAATACCTATGAACCGCTTCATCCAAGATGACATCAACACCTACTACTTGGTAAATGGAGAGCTACATAAAACCTATACAGTTGAAAACAACCCCAGCGTGCTCAACTACAGCTTGTCTGACAGGGAGAGGGGGAAAACGGCCGCTCAGCTCTTCAGCCAGGCGCTGTGGAAGGTTTGTTCATGTGCTGCTTTGTTGCACATGTCAGTGTGAATCTTGTCTTGTAAATATTGTGATTTTCACACAGGTGAGAGATGATGTGAAGGCAATCGGCTGTAGTGCCACATTGGATAAATATGACTCCTACACAGTGAAGGTAAAGGTTTAATTACCTTGACACTCGATGTCATACCGATCACAGCTGTAATCTGTTGGGGGGAAATGTCCTCACAGGAGTATCTGGTGAAGGAGGGCAATCTGAGCCGTGGAGCCCTGAGGATGATTGGGGACATCCTGAATGAAAACAGCCTCTTCTACACATCACTGATCGAGATGATGTACATGCAGACAGACATCAGTGACAACGTTGAGTAAGAAATATTCATATGTCACAGTGGGATGTTAAGAAGCCAGGGAAGAGGAACAGCAGCTAAGATATGCTTCTGATTCTGAGTGGTTGGTCTTCCATACCTTCTAGTGCCACCATTGTTAGACTGTACTCCAAAAGGGCAAAATAGTTGATTTAAACACTTTGTAGAGCTGAGGGAACAGATTCATGTGGCACTTCTCCTTTGTTTCGTCATTACTGTATATGTTATATGGGGCGATCGTGGCTCAAGAGTTGGGAGTTCGCCTTGTAATCGGAAGGTTGCCGGTTCGAGCCCCGGCTTGGACAGTCTCGCTCGTTGTGTCCTTGGGCAAGACACTTCACCCGTTGCCTACTGGTGGTGGTCAGAGGGTCCGGTGGCGCCAGTGTCCGGCAGCCTCGCCTCTGTCAGTGCGCCCCAGGGTGGCTGTGGCTACAATGTAGCTGCCATCACCAGTGTGTGAATGTGTGTGTGAATGTGTGGATGACTGGATATGTAAAGCGCTTTGGGGTCCTTAGGGACTAGAAAAGCGCTATACAAATACAGGTGATTATATGTGTAATTTTTCTTATTACTTATAACACTGTGACCACTGACAGGTGAAGTGAAGAACACTGATTCTCTCCTCATCATGGCACCTATTAGTTGGTGAGATAAATTAAGGAGCAAGTAAACATTTTGTCCTCAAAGTTGACGTTAGAAGCAGGAAAACCTAACGATAAAACAGCTGGGTCAGAGCATCTCCAAGCAACAGTAACCAGCGACAGGGCCGTGGACAGTCAAGACTCACTGATGCATGTGGGCAATAAAGACTGGCCCATGTGGTCCGATCCAACAGACGAAGAGCAAACAGCTGAAAGAGGTTCAAGCTGAGTGCGATAGAAAAGTGTCAGAATTGACAGAGTTTGGTTGCTGTGTAGCTGCAGACCAGTCAGGGTGCCCGAGCTGACCACTGCCCACCACCAAAACCACCAATGATCAGCATCAGAACTGGACCACGGAGCAATGGAAGAAGGGGGCCTCGTCTGGTGAGTCACGTTTTACATCAGGTGTGCATGTGTCGCTTACCCAGGCAACACCTGGCACCAGGATGCATTGTGGGTAGAAGGTGAGGTGGCAGAGGCAGTGTGATGCTTGGGGCGATGTTCTGCTGGGAAACCCTGGGTCCTACCATCCATGTGGATGATACTTTGACACGTAGCACCTACCTGAGCATCGTTGCAGACCATGGACACTATTATACACTCCACGGAGGCCACACCTCGCCACTTACAGGATCAAATGATCTGTCGCTAACTTGGTGCCAGATGCCACAGCACACCTTAGGGGTCTGGGGGAGTCCAGGCCTCGATGGGTCAGAGCTTCCGTGGCAGTGAAAGGGGCACATAATGGTCACAATGTTATGGCTGATTGGCATAATTCAAATTTATAGAAAATAAATGATTAGTTCAGCTTTAGCGGAGTATTGTGTATTAAGGGATGTTTTCTTGAATTTCTTTCAGGTACTTTGAGGTGACTGATGGCTTTGAACACCTGCCCAGAGCTTTCTATCAGGTCTTAAATGCCACCATCCTCCTCAACTCCAAGGTCAAGCTCATAAACCAGACAGGTGGTAGAAATGTGACCATCACCTATCAGGACCAGCACAACTCCCTGACTAACCTAACGGTGGACTACACCCTGGTCACTGCCACAGCCAAGGCCACCCTGTTCATTGACTTTCAGCCCCCTCTCTCTGGGGACAAGATGGAGGCCCTGCGCTCAGTTCACTACACCAGCTCCACAAAGGTGGTGCTTAGTTTCAAGGAGCGCTTCTGGGATAAAGAGGGCATCAGAGGAGGGAAGAGCATCACAGACCGTCCCGCTCGCTTCATCTACTACCCCAGCCACAGCTTCCCCGGGACATCCGCAGGTGCACTGCTGGCATCCTACACCTGCTCTGACGACTCCGCCCTCTTCCAGGGCATGAATGATGGGGAGCTGATGGCTGTGGTCCTGGAGGACTTGGTGAAGATCCATGGAGAGTACATCAGGCCTTTGTGGACAGGGGGGCTGGTGAAGAAGTGGGGCTTGGATCCTTACAGTCTGGGAGCCTTTGTCCTGTTCACACCTTACCAGCAGGGGCTCTATGCCAGAGAACTGTTCCAGAGTGAGGGACGGGTACACTTTGCAGGGGAGCACACAGCCACACCTCACGGATGGATCGAAACGTCCATCAAGTCTGCACTCAGGGCAGCTAAAAATGTTAACAGTCTTACACTGTAGTGTTTCATGCAGCAAACGTTTATTCCATGTTCACTCCTTTATCGTCTGATTTCATGAACACTGTTCCAGCTCAGTGCTGTGTGCTCCTGGAACCCCCAAGCCTCTGGAGAGCTAACTTTGGTGGCCGTACCCTGAGACGGATAACAGGCAGTAGTAGTAGTCACTCCAGTGTGATGTTTATTTTCTGTTACGAATGTACTGTTGATGTGCATCTATTAATTGATAGACAAAAGGTTTGTCTGTTACAGGCACTTTGATCAGATTTGCAGCGCTTCGCTCTTAAAGTTCCTCCTGTGTCTAAATACCAAGTTTCAGTCGGATTAAGTGCAGAAATCTTTCTATGTTACATTACGTTGAAACTTGTTTGCAGAAAAAGTGGATGAACAATGGACAGAGCCCTGTGATTCATTCATTTATGTTTTATTTAATTTTATCTACACGGTACTTCATGACTTCATTTTGCACGTATGTTGAACCACAAAGTAAATCTCTGGATTTTCCCTGTCAGCGTATGACTCGAAGTAAAAAGATGTAAGCATGAAAAACGGCTGGTTCATATTTAATGTGGTGGAACACTAACAGACTAGCTCCTGGCAGCGGCACAGTTTGCCTGTTTGCTGTGATGAGCTCTTTGCAGTTACTTTTTAACATGTGCATGGAGCTGCAGGTCACTCAACATATAATTAATGCAAACACTGAATTTTTGGTGCTAGATTCTAAGTGAACAACTCCATTACATTTATGCAGCTGTTTGGATAAAAAAAAAGACAGTGTTTGAATTCTTCCTAACTCCAGACTGCTCCTCTAAGCCCACCTCCCTTCTAATGGCATTAGATTTTCACCTGAGTGGAGCTTTTCGAGTGCTGAAATGATTATTGATAGCCTCTCTTTTTGACATAAAACTCTAGGAGTAGAGAAATGTCCTGAAATCGAGTATTTAAAGCAGACTGAGTGGACTCAGACTCCTCTGCGATATGCACTGACAGAATAACAATTATAATTCTCTATCATTTTCCTCGTCTACTATTGATCAGAACATAACGCAAAGCGAGGAGCTGCCCAGCCTTTGCTTTCAGCTCTATAGATGTCGTTTAGGAAAGTAAATAATAATCTTGAAGTTTCAGATGGATGAAAGGGAAAAAACATCAGGCAACATTGTTTCTTCAGGTGAAACATTTAAGATTTATTATTACCAGACTTCTCCAGGCTTGCAGATTTCCTCTCCCTTCCTTCCTCCAGTTTGATCATATGACTGCACCCCTCCCCCCATAAGAGTTCCTCATCATCTCTCAAACGCCAGCTGTTATACCCACGTACACAAAGTCTTCTTCGTGTCATCTCCCATCAAGTTAGGAATAAAAAAAACATAATACAGTCTGACTGCGGTGCGTTATCACTGAGTGCCTTTCTGCACCATCTGTGTGAAGCGGTTGGTGATGCTGAGGGTGGTGTCAATGAATCGCTCCACGCAGCTCACCAGGCACGTCTCTGTCCTGTAGTCCAGCTTTGAGCCCGGAGTGTCCACACATTTATCCCAGCAGACGTCGGTGAAACTGTGCACCTGCAAACCACAGGACACAGACGGGAACTGATTCAGCTCAGTGTTATTTATAGAATGTCGAAGCATCGCGGCTGATGCCAGTTAATGTTTATTAAAAAAGAAAAGGCTGAAATCTGATTACTGAACACATGTAACCAAGATTCATGCCGGACTCTAGAAGACAGCATGTTTCTGTGTGTACAGGAAACTATTTAAATCAATCACAGAACTGATGTGCATGGAGTTAAAAACGTACGTCTTCTGCCTGTTATGGTTGTGAGAGCTGCTTCTATGAATGTTTATTTAGAATGAGAGGGGGAAAGGTTACCAGCTGCCACACTGGATGCTTGTCTACGGAGCAACTAACGTGCACTGCTCTCCACACAACGATGGTTACCAATTCCTTCACTGACTCGGTCTGTCTATCACTTATAGAGCACGGCTCGCTGTGAAGCGCCCCTTAATAAATTTGTCCACAGCCACATCCATCATATTTTCTTATACATCTGCTGTTTAGTGATTCAGCTAACCTGCTCCATATTCATCCACCAATTATCCCAGCGATACCAAAGGTCAAATAAACGATTAATGATCATCTTTAAAGCTGCAATGTAACCACGCACAGTACTGACTGGATTACGCCGAGCTTTGAATCCACGGTTAACAAAGCTCAGCATGTGGATCTAGAGGATATATTAACTCTATGTTCTTCAACGCGGAAACACCTGGACAAGAAGCAGATGTTCTTCCAGCTGTGTGATGTCCAGTTCTAATACAAACTGGTCTCTTGTACAGAGACATTAACGGTCAACTAAGCACGTGTAAGACGTCAGATCACGTCGTGCAATGAACTACATCTGTCGGAGGACAGTCAGCCCCCGTCCTCTTACAGACCTGAGCCTGGGAACTGCGCTTTCTGCTGCTCGACAGCGATCATGCGCTGCAGCTGCGTCGCCTCTGCCTTCTCCGACGCGCTCAAGTTATCAAAGCCGTCCATGTCTTCTGCCCGTCGGCTGCACAGGAGCTCCGAGCACTGCTCAAGCACAGAGGTGACCTTCTCTTCCACCGGCGCGGTTTGGGAAACAGCGCTAATCACACGGTGCCCTGCAGACGGCGGCGCTTCCTGTTTGCGTTGTTTGACGCGCTAAATGCGACGCAACAAAGGACGCGTGCAAAGATGTTTCATGTTGAGCAGCAACCCCCCAAACACCGACCGGTACGGTTATTAGCGTACAGACGCATGTTTCACATCCAGCTGTAGAGACGTGTTTTATAGAAGGAATGAGGATTACAGAGAACTCACAGTTTATTTTCACATAAAGAAGTCAGAAAATAAAATAACAACAAACAAAACACTGGTGCTGTTAATTTACCTCTTAATTATGAAAGTGTGTATGAATGAATTGTAGTGGTGGAGTCAGCGCAGTAAAAACACATTTATGTCTTCTTTACCTGATCACAAACATGCCTGTGTCTCTGCAGACATTTCTCAGAGGACTCTGGTGGCATTTAGTTTTCTAATTGTATGATGTTCCACGAGTATGGAAGACTAAAACAGTCAGTCAGCAAATCATTGTTTTAACAAAATAAAAGGTTGACATTGAAGAGGTACTGCAGATGGTTCTACAATAATTAAGAAATTAATTAAGAAAAACAATTAGTGATTTATTGCTTCCCATACATTTTTATAGCATTTGCTGCAATTCGATCAGTCGATATTTATTGTCAAACTTTATGTCCATAGTTTAAAAACCAAAACACAAAATATAAAGCTTAATAAAAAAAGAAAATATCTGTAAACATATAAAACCATAATATAAATAAAACGTATTAATTATTTTAGATTCATTTATTTCTTGTGTTGTTTTGTACAGCCACAGTTGACCACCTTCTAAAAACAGACACTTAATAGGAATGAAACAAATGTTGTAGTCCACATAGCACACCATATAATACTATTATTAGTTATTGGTATTTATTTAAAATACATAATAATTAGGTGATCATCTCGAACACCCACAATCTTTGTGACGCCACGTCGACAGGATTACATCCGGGTTACTGCCGTGACCTTGGTTGGTTGTTCATCATGGCGGCCATCGTCAGGTTGAGTTCTGTGTGCCGCAGAGGAATTAAACGTGAGTAGCGCTGCTTCTCTCCGGGGTTTATGACTGTTCTAAGCATGTGTGCTTACTTTAGGGCCGCAGTTCGACAGCAGGCCGATTTGACGGAAGTGAAGTCGAGTGTTGGCCGTAGACGAACAAATGGCGCCAGCTGCAGACTTTTCAAGATCACGGTTTCACTGAAGCATCCTGCTGTCAGTATTAGCCGCTTTATTGCTACCTGTCAGTGGCCAGCGCCAGCTAGGTATGAGTAGTGCCAAAGGCCGCTTTGCTAGCATGGTGACGTCGCTGTCGGACCGCGGCGTTATCGCTCAGCACTGTCCACCAAAGATTATTCAGAAGTTGGAGAATTATTACTTCGAAGGAAAAAGGAGGCAAAAGACCTGAATTGCAAGATTTGTAGTCAATGACAGGCCTCTTAAAAAAGTAAAATAGAAATCGGCTCCCTTCCTTTGACGTTTTAAAGAGCACAGTAAAGTTTGCGTTAGGGTAAGGCTGCTCTCGTTTGGCTGTTTGTGTGGATGATTTCCAGCTGTAATCGCACTATTACATAGCCTTCATGTGTTCATAACAAACACAAGAAAATATAAACGTTTTAAAGAATTATATACAGTGTGTGATAGTTATAATTACGCTCATTCTATCTGATTAAATTCCGCTAGTGTTCGTTGTGAAGCAGATCTTAAAATGCTTGATCTTGACTGTGAGCTAATACAGAAGCACCAGTGAACTTCCAGACCGACGCCAATATTTTCTTCTGTCTGTTCGTGCTGTTGTTGTCATCCCCCTTTGTGCCAGGAAAAAAGCATTTATTATTTAATTAAATTAAAAACACAACGCTTTCTTTCAGTTCCTCATTTATTCATTTATATTTTTCAGTTCAGATCTACGTGACATAGCAGATCATTAACACAGTGCTGCTGTGCACAAAGGGAAATGCTCCAATGCTCCATGGAGCTTGAAGGGGACAGTCTCTTAGAGTAAAGACACCACTAATTATTTTACCTTAACTGTGTGTGATGTGTCGCAGTTTAAAACTCGTGGTGTTCTGGGAGAATGTACAGTATTGAAATGGAGGACATGTAGGAAGCACTGCACTGGAGCCTATCCCAGCTGTCATAGCTGTTTTTTATTTATGAGAAAAATGAGATCCACATATGAGGACATTTGTTTTAAATTTTAATAGAAGAGTGGCAGTATAATGTCCTCGTAAGTGGATATCAGGCCCATGTAGAGCAGAATTTAGTATTTTGGTCTAGACAAGAGAACATGTGATGTCCACGTGTGGACACCAGGTCCTCGGAGGTTAAAAAATACATTTGGCATCAAAAGTAAGGAAATTTGGTTTGGGTCATTATTTCTTTGTAACAGTGCTTCTTGGCATTGAAGATGGTGGAAGACCAGTTATTTCACCTTTAATAGTACCATATTTGTAAGGAAAATACATTTTTTTGTTGAGCAAGGAACCCATGCAATGACAATCAGATGCCTGATTAGCAGCACCTGCGAGCATGCACACTGCTCTTGTAGTTGGTTTCTGCTCCAACCACACCACGTTTAACTGATCTGTGTAGGGTCCATGCCATAGGGCAAACTAAGATGCAGTGTTATCTGCAGTGAGCCCTGGTACCATTGAAGGCCATGTTCCATCTATCAGGGGTAAATGGCCTGCATTTGTATAGCGCTTTTCTAGTCCATAGGACCCCAAAGCGCTTTACACTACATTCAGTCATCCACCCATTCACACACACATTCACACACTGGTGATGGCAGCTACATTGTAGCCACAGCTGCCCTGGGGCGCACTGACAGAGGCGAGGCTGCCGGACACAGGCGCCACCGGGCCCTCTGACCACCACCAGTAGGCAAACACGGGGTTAGTATCTAGGGGTGTCCTAATTAGACGACGACACCACAAAAGAGTTTCCTCACACCGTACCACTTAGGCTACGTTCACTCTGCAGGTCTTAAAGCTCAATTCCGATTTTTTTGATCAAATGCGATTTTTTTTTTTTTTTTTTTTTTTGTCTGCTCGTTCACACTACAGATAAAACGTGACAGCAAACGCGCTCTAGTGTGAACGCTCAAAGCGGCCGCATGCGCAAAAGAAGGCGTCACACACAACGTGCTCTGTTTAGACCCAGAGCAACAGTGTTGTGTGACTGATGGCCTTAATATAAAGACTTGTTTCGGACTTTACGTTTCCCAATTTTGCTTTAAGTTATAAAGTTATTGTGTTATCTACATTTGGCCTAATAATGATCCTTATTGCTGTTTTAGAGGATGGCTGCAGATTTCTGTCAGAATCTGCAGATTATACATGGTAAATGGTAAATGGCCTGTATTTATATAGCGCTTTACTAGTCCCTAACCAAAGTGCTTTACATATCCAGTCATCCACCCATTCACACACACATTCACACACTGGTGATGGCAGCTACATTGTAGCCACAGCTGCCCTGGGGCGCACTGACAGAGGCGAGGCTGCCGGACACTGGCTCTGACCACCACCAGTAGGCAACGGGTGAAGTGTCTTGCCCAAGGACACAACGACCAAGTCTGTCCAAGCCGGGGCTCGAACCAGCAACCTTCCGATTACAAGGCGAACTCCCAACTCTTGAGCCACGATCGCCACCAGTACAAAAAAATACAGTACAAAAAAATGTTCACGTTTCTCCAACGTTGTCTTCCCAACAGTTTCACTGGATGGCCAGGAAGCGTTCGCGATGTCTTCTCCGTCGCTGATAATCGGCGTCTGTCTTGTGTCAGTGACGTAAAAGACGGGTTTAATGCGACGTGACCATCAAACAGCAGTCGCTTTCTAAAACATCAGATATGTATCGGATTCAGCACCACATACCAAAGTGACCCAGGTCGGATTTGAAAATATCGGATTTGTGCCGTTCACACTGTCAGACCATGATCGGATAGATGGTCGCAGAGGGTCACAAAAGTCGGATTTGATGCGCTTTCGCCTGCAGTGTGAACGCAGCCTTGGAAACGTAGGCAGTCTGTGAAAGGTTTGCAGGACGGTTTGCCTGTTGGCTCTCTACCCACACCATCAAGAACAAACTGCTAACAGCCGATCTCCAGTCACATAGGGCAGCAGAATAAGCTGTTTGGAGTTAGCAGAGAAGATTAGGCAGGTTTTTCATGACCGCGACCCACAACTGCGTTTTGTTTACAAATGTGGGACTGTTCAGGAAATAAACAGGTTGGAAGTTTGAGTAAAGGCAAAGCTTCTTGGAAAAGATGGGAGTTTAAAAATAATTAGGTTAAAGGAGCGACGTCATACACTTGAAAACATGTCAACACACTGCCTGGTGAAACCCCGCCCCCTTGTGGTGAAATTCAGCATTGTGCAAATCCAGAAAGTACCTTTTTTAAATTTAGAAACTGAACACACACAAAACATACACAACATTATGAGGAAAGGAAAAGTAAAGCAGCCAGATGTGTTTGTGACTTTGTGTTTTCTCTCCTCAGCTCTGTTCTATCAAAGCGCGTTGCTGGTCAGGCCGCTGGCTGTACCCCACAAACACCTGGAGCAGCCGAACCTGCTGACGGCGAGGATTCATTCGTCACAGAATCTGAAGGGTCAGTGTTGACGTAGCGCCCTGTGTGCAGGTGTTGTACAGAACGAGAGGTGCACGTAGATTATTTAAATACCACAACCTCAGAAACCTCTGTGGCAGTCATCAGCTCTGACACACTTAAATCAACATAAGCTTTCTAAGCTGCACATGTTCTACTTTTGACTCAACGTAAGTGTAGCGTGTGTGACACACATTACATTTCAACACCAGTGGAGGTCCAGTGGGGCGGTCCTGGCATCTGAGGAGCTGGTTAGCTTTCCAAGAGCAGAAAATGGCTAGTTCAGACATGTTTTGCATTAACTATAATCTTAATGGAGGGCGAGAGAGAAGCAGAATGGAGCGCTACACCCCGAGGGCGAAAGGAGGAGCCATTGCAGGCCGATTGTGTCACACGCAGTCATCACTGAGCCTGGAACAACCCTGATGCGATCGTGGTCACAGTCGGGCTTGGTCAGGGTCACGAACCTGGCAACCGCTCAGCAGGTACAGGTGTCTGAAGTGGAGCAGGATCGCTTTGGTTCCTGTTTTGGATCTTCATGGTTTCGCCCTCACGTGTACACACAGCGTTTTTTTCCACATGAACACAGGCGGTGACATTTTGGCCTGTTTGGAGGTCATGTGGTTTACCCACGATGTGGGTCCAGAATGAAGGAGCCTTCTTTCTGTTTTTGCTCAAATGTAAAAATACGTTCATATTGAGCCAGAATATGATTCACCTTTTCTTACTTTAGTGAGTGATAGTCCTCCTTCTTTTTGTCAGAGTTTTTCTTTGGCTCTTTTGTCTCTCCAGTCCTTATATCTGATCAGTTTCACATTTGTAACGCTGCGTAACACCAACCGTGAGTCTTTCAACAAAGGCACTTAATACGTGCAAAGCAAGATAAAGAAAATAAATCCTTGGCCAATATATCACAATTTCAGGTGTTTAAATTGTATCGCCCTTAAATTCTACATCGGTTGTAACTATGTGGATTTCCAGCTTATCTTATTATAACAGAAAGGTTTCCAGTCTTTGTTATAGTGAAGAAACAATCAGTTTTCCTGTCCTGCTGAGAGAGATAAGAGAAATATGCCCGCTTCAGCCACATTAGAGGCTTTTGAGCATTAATGATGACTTTATTATTTTTAACCATAAAATCATCATTTAAAACTGCATTTACTTGGATGCCGATACAAGGACAGTGTCACAGCTCCACGTCTGGTTTGTGCAGCTTAAACAAACTGAACGTGAGAGCAGAGCTGCAGACGTTGTCACCCTCAGATTGGTGCCAAGTTCACTGCTTGCCAATGATGCTGATGGATTACTGACCATACTTGTTATCTACAATTTGTGCAACATTAGATACAAAAAACTGAAAAAATAATCGCAGAAAGATGTTCAGTAAAGACACAAGCGGCTCAGTGAAGTAGCCAAACCTAATATGCAGGAGACCCGGTCTTTCCAGTGGCATGTGTAGAATTTGAGATGCATGTGACTGAGTCAGATTGAAGTCTGCTCAGAGCTTCACATTGTTCGGCCTTCTGATGATCTGCAGTTTATCTTGCTTCACAGCGAGTTCCACCTCCAAAGCGGCCTCTCTGCACTGGACGGCAGAGCGAATGCTGAGCGTGCTGCTGCTGGCCATGGGCCCTGTCGCTTATTTCAACCCTGGTCCTGTCATCAATTACTCTCTGGCTGCTGCCCTGACCCTTCACGGACACTGGTAAGACTAGCAGTCAGCTGATCCCTGGTTTCACTTGTTTCTAAAATGTTATTGCAAATATTCGCAAGCCTCAGGTAAAATATTCCTGACGCCTGTGTTTTATTTGAACAGTAACGCTAAGCTGTCTTTTTTTAGAGCTTTCACTTCCTGAAAGCTATATAAGCTCTCGCCAGTCTGTCACAATACCAGGACACTGTCCAGGCTGCATTTATGACTGAGACAGAGAAACAATATTTCCTCATTCAGCTCTCAATACAGAGCTGGTTTATTAGGTACAGTGATTGTGTATGATTGACACGAACAATGTTTCTCTGTTTATTGACCATCATGCAGGTTTTTATCAACGTACATTTAAATGGTATACTTACCCTGGAGGTCACATAAGTATTACAACAGAAAATATAAGTTGTTTTATGCAAATTGGAGACACTTATGCTTAGCTAGCTTGGTTAATTAGAGACTGAATGGCTCAAACATAAGACGAGCTGTTACTGTGACTGTCACTGGATGAAGATTTTGCAGCTCAGAAATCATATTTTATAACGTGGATCTCAAATCTCTTTAAAAAAATTAAAGGTTTGGACAACTGCAGCAGCATTTTAGTCTAGGGCGGCTCGATTATGGCAAAAATGATGATCACGATTATTTTCACTGACATTGAGATCTCGATTATTTGACGATATTTATTTAACAATAACAATGTGTTGAATAATGACTTTAAAAAATAATATAAAATAGTGCAAATACTGATAACAGTGCAAATGTTTGCAATATAAGAAATCAATGAAAAATGTAAACGTCTGTGTTTAGTGAACTTTGCAGTGTTGCTCTGTGGTGCAGCTTCTGTAGCAAAGTTTACACACTGTGTCTACTTGATCCACGTCTGACTGAACCCACAATGTTTCCACACCACTGAAGTTTTTTTACCTCTCTGTTCAACCAACGGCAGTCACTCTCCTCTCCTAATAACTTCTGCTTAGCTTTCCGAGCTTCCCTCGGGTCCTCTTAATTGTTGTGACACGTGTTCAAAATGCAGAGAGGTGCGCTCGATTTGCCACACGGAGCAGCGCCAGAGTAAAGCACGAGGGAGGGGCTAATAATCGGCTCTGTCATTTTTAACGATCGTTGAAAGCCCAGATCGTAATCGAGATTAAAATTCGATTAATTGAGCAGCCCTACTTTAGTCCCAGCTGGAATCTCCAGTATTAGTGTGTCAGGCTGCAGAGCGAGAACTCTGTGCACGTGACGGCTGAGGCTCCTGGCTGTCATCACGTGTGCACACAGTTCATTCAGATGTTGCGTCGTGCGTGGAAACGTCAGCACGTTTATGGGGCAGTAGTTGATGCATTACTGTCATGGTCAAGTTTAGAAACACTGGTTGCACATTTTCCATGTGTGCTGTGCAGTCATTTAGAGCGCTTCAGTGTAACCCTGCTGAAGCAAAGGGAGGCCTTCTGTCTTCACTGGCTGCTCATCTTTTCCTCTGCCTGTGTTGTTGCAGGGTCTCGGGCAAGTGTTGACAGACTACGTTCACGGGGACGCAAAGATCAAGATGGCCAACGCGGCTCTCTTCCTCCTGTCCACGATCACCTTCACTGGTCTTTGCTACTTCAACTACAACGACGTGGGCATATGCAAAGCTGTCGCCCTGCTCTGGAGCAAGTGAATATGACTGTGGGCCGGGACGCTCAGGAAGACCGAAACACTGGTCCTGGCTGCGTGTTTAACAAACGAAATCAGTGTGTTCTCTGTAAATATCATTTTGACAATATTTCATTGATTCAAAAGTGTTTGTGTTCATTGATTCTAGCTTTGTCTTTGTGCATTGATTGGGCTGTTCCTGAGTAACCGTGGAACAAATTTACGCTACAAACATGTTTTAACAACACAGCCATGACTTGATCAAGTCTTATGGAATACAGCTGTCTGAGCTCTCGTTCATTCTTTCTCATTTGCGTCCTTTGTGTGGCTGATCTCTTAAACATGTTTACTTCCAGTGTGTGCACATGCTGCCTTTTCTCTTACACTATCATCAGCAGCACACACTAACCCCTGTTTGAAAACCATTTCCATGCCCCACCTAGTGTTTTAGTGTCATTGCGACCAGGCTGTCCCTGCAACGCTGCGGCTGTACAGAGAGCCGTGGGCTCTGCTGTAGGAGCAGACAGCGTGTGCTTATATGAAGCTTTATTAATGCTCTGCTTGAAGGTTTAATAAAGGTCAGACTGGCTAAATCTTATTTTAACCTTCGAGGCAGGAACAGGACACGACTGCGTCTCTATGGGGTCATGTTATACTTTGTATGTGAATCAGTTTCTGCTGCAATCTGCAAATTTCAAAGAAACAAAAAGGCTTTAAAATAAATGTTTATTTGGATCCTAAATCAGTAAAATAAGACTTAATATGGCAGTCCATTACATTCTAATCTTGGAACATGCACTTATACACAGTACACATGTACAGTCTTTGCATGCAGCTTCCACACCAGCACTTCTTTGTGTTTGGCTGGAGTGAGTGTGATGTCACAACACCTGTGCAGTAAACATGTTTTATTCCAGCTTCCACATTTGGCGTCACTCTGTTCTTTCCATCAAGGCTCAGCTGGGGTGTACTACGGAGCAGTGGATGGGTTAGCAGGTTATGTTGAGCTTATAGAGTATACATGTCGACCCCGAGTGCGTACGTGCCACGGCTCCATTTGAACCTTTTACACTGGCCGAATATTAATAATGTCTCCTCAGAAAACTTCATCTCACATTAGTCTCGACTACTTTACAGCGCTGGTGTTGCCTTTTATGTTTATAGGATTTACAGATTTCCTCTGACGTGTTTGTCGTCTTACCCGTCATCTCCGACGGGGATTAGTCGAGCTAGCTCATGCTAACAGAGCCTGGCCGTTTTCAACTTTCTTTGAAGTACACCACTCATGACAAAACAAGAAACACAATGAAAGAAGTACAAAGCCTTTATTCTTATGTACAAATGCTAATAGCTAGATTGTTGTACGAGCTTATAGTTCTAATTTTGGGTTCAATCTGAGGTTACACGGGCCCAAACCAAACATGCATGGGTCCAACCTCACAATATTCAATGATTAACTGAATACTAACAAAATCTCAAATGAGATAAAACTCATTTCAAAGCTGCCTTTAACTAAAGATTTATGGATGGACACATTGTAACCTTAGAATGATACAACAGGGAGCATGTTGAGGTTCCAAATGGTTTGAGATCAGATTTGTTCCATTTAAATCACAAAGTGACTCTGAGTTATGACTTTAAGAAGTTGTTATATCGGATATCTGCATTCAGTCAAGTCAGATGACTTTTTTTTCATTATTTAGACAACTTCTTTAATTAATTGAGCTCAAACTCAACTCTCATGTCAACATCGTCACCTTCAGTAAGCAGGGTCAGTTTATAACGACCGTTTTCATCCACAACTCCAAGAGCTTTGTTGGGATCTTCTGAGAACACAAACTTAAACCTGTTAGTTCCAGAAAGGCGCGTCTGGTAGAACAAAGCCTTGTGAGTCGTTCCAGGGATGTCTGTGGGGGGCGTCTATGGACAGACATAAGGAGAAAAAGAGTAACAATCACTGTGTCATCCTGACGCACTGCAGATCAAGTATAGTGGCCCTTTCACACGTGGAGATTAAACTGTTGTTTTCTTTTGAAGTTTTTACTGTATCAAATGTTCAGTATGTGTTTGTCACTTAATATCAGTTTGGTTGATCCTGATCAACTTACACATGAAACATGATTGTAAAGTATAATATACGCCATATTGCCAAAAGCATTGGCTCAACTGCTATCATACATACATATGAACTTGAGTGACATCCCATTCTTAAAGGGCTGCATCCTTCAGAGGCTGCATTTGAAGGCCGATTATGTCACAGCCAGGCGACGAAGGCTGCTCCAAGTGCGGCCAACAAATGCGTCCGTCACCTCCTAAAATTTGAAGGATGGGTCGGGTGTATCCTTCGTGGCCAAACCTATCCCAGAATTTCGTCTTGATGCATGCTCAATCATCCAGGTAAGTAAATCTCCAAAAGTTGATTCTGTTCATCTGGACGCAGCGTTTTGTGGGAGAAATGTTTCGTCACTCATCCAAGTGATGTCTTCAGTCTCAGCTGACTGCAGGTTTCAATCTTATAAACAGGACATTTGCATAATGACTGAAACCAGCCCACTGAAGGAACAATGGGCTGGGAGGTCAGTTCCTTAATCTTATGCAAATTCTCATTACCACTGATCAACAACCACTGACCAAAACCAAAAAAATGGCCATGAGTACCATTCACAGAGAGTTGGGGAATGGCTGCAATCACAGCGTAAGATGGTGACAGATGTACCCTTAGGCCCCTCCTCCATTCAGAGATGGTCTTTCCCTTTTCACGTAAATGGCCTCCTTGACTCGGCGCTCAGAACGGCGTTCCTCCCTGTCCAGGATGTTACATCCTCATCATTGAAAGATGATTGCAGCCATTCCCCAACATTCCCCAACTCTCTGTGAATGGTACAGGGTACGGCCATTTTCTCAGCCTCTGTCTTCGAAGGATGCAGCCTATGAATTGACACATACCTTTAATCCATAGGTTTCAATATGATGTCAGCTAACTCTTTGCAGCTATAGCAGCTACCCCCAAGATTAAGGTGGGAATTGTTTTTTGTTTTGTTTTTTTACCATTGTTCCAGAAGTGCATTTGTGAGCCCAGAAACTAATGCTGATGAGGCCTGCTCACAGTCTGCTCTAATTTATCCCAAAGGTGTCCTGTCAAGTTGAGGTCAGAAATCTGTGCATGCCAGTCAAGTTCTTCCAAACTCCCTCAGCAAGGTCTTTATGGATCCTACTGCTGTGCAATCATGTTGGAACAGGAAGGGTCATCCTCAAACTGTTCCCACAAAATTAAGAGCGCTGAAATGTCCAAAATGTCTTGGCATGCTAAAGAGTTCCTTTGTGAGGTCAGAGACTCATTTTGGATGAGATGTCTGTGAAAGTTCCTTTGATTAGAACTAAGGTGCCGGACTCAATCGTGGACAACAACCCCACTCCACAGTCTCCTTCGTCTTCATGGAAACCCCCAAAAGTTGATTCTGTTCATCTGGACGTAGCGTTTTGTGGGAGAAACGTTTCGTCACCCATCCAGGTGACTTCTTCAGTCTCAGCTGACTGCAGGTTTCAATCTTATAAACAGGACATTTGCATAATGCCTAAAACCAGCCCACTGAAGGAATAATGGGCTGGGAGGTCAGTTCCTTAATCTTAATTATGCAAAGTCTCATGACCATTGATCAAAGACCACTGATAAATGGCCATGAGTACCATTCACATTGTGACGTTTCTCCGACTGAAAACTCTACGTCCAGATGAACAGAATCAACTTTTGGGGATTTACTTAGCCGGATGATTGAGCCTGCATCAAGACGTTTCATGGAAACCCATTCCATGAAGCTCTCTACACACTGCTCTTCAGCTAATCTGACAGTCACATGAAGTTTGGAGGCACTATATGCCTCAAAATCCATTGAACCGGCTCTGTCATTTTCTGTGGCCTACCACTTTGTGGCTGAGTTCCTGAATGCAGTGATTTGAATGGGTGTGTCAATACTTCTGGTAATATATTTGTATATCAGGCAGCATTAACCGCATTACATTCAATACTGATATAATTTATATGCATATTTTATTTCTGTTAGGACTTCCAACTCCCAACTCTTGTGACAAAGTGTAATAAGTACTTGTTAAAAAAAAAAGTACATCCTTATGGTGGGGTGTAGTTTGTGGTCTGATCCACTTTAAGAGTCTGGGATATCTGGCACGTTGTTAGGGGCCTTCAGTCCCTGTACAACCTGATTTGTATTGCCGGCAGCAAGTCGGACTTGTTTCTGATAGGTGGCAGATTCCGTCAGGGATGCCCTGTCACCACTTGTGTTTATAATTATTATGGACAACATATCTAGGTGTGGTGGGAGTCTCCACGTTAGCGACCTCGGGATTTCATCTTTGCTTTTTGCCAGGTCAAGGACAAATTACTACCCCAGGAAGGACGACGTGATTAGCGACAACTTTGCCAAATGTTTTTGAAAGCAGTTGTGAATTAGGCGTGAAATCCTCTAAAACAGTGGAAAGCAGGGAGGGTTATAATAAGCTGAGAGAAGATGCTGACTATTTTACAGTAACCTGGAGTGAAGAAATAGATTGATTTATAATAAAGTGAAGACGGGGGAGATGTCAGATAGAACCTCTTTAATGAATTTAGGAAAGTTATTGTAGGCTGAAGAGGAAGAAGTGGGCATATCAAGGAGACATGGAGGCATGGAAAGCAGAGTAAGCGGGATTCGTGAGTCTGCCGATGGTGTCAACCAGGAACGATGACAATCAATGTTAAATGAACTAGTAAAATAAGATGGTTTTATTCATCTAAAGAGCTGGTTGAACATGGGTAGTAACTCCTAAGCAGGAGGAGGTAGTGAACATGGAGATCAGTGATTTCTACCTGTGGTCAGCTTTTGCACACTCTTCTGTGGTAACAGATGTGATTGGTGCTCCAGGGTGAAAGATTGGCGCTAATCTGGCTTTTATCAGTTCTCCACAGTCCAGAACTGATAAACATTGAATATTAAACCAATTAACTAGATCGTTAACATTCGAAAAATGAGGTGTAGATAGAGATTAGAGAGGAAAGCTGACAGGCCAAGAGCAAAATCCAGATCCACTGTGGGCTCACCAACATGTTGCACCAAAAGTGAATGATTTTGCAATGTTAAGATACATCTCCGTATCTATGCAGTTAGAGATTATCAGTATGTAATTTTAAGTCTCCTATCACAATGATTCTGAAAATTGCTGTAGGTGTCATGGTCCTGAGTCTGACGACTCAGTGTTTGGTGTTTCTTTATATCATCCTATGTTCTTGTTTATTCTGTTATGTCTTTTGTTTTATGCCTGCCTGTGTTCCCTCGTCTGTCCACGGTGTCTGCTTGTAAGTCTGTTAAGTTCAGTGTCTTCTCAGGTCCTCTGTGTCTGTTAGTTTCCTGTTTTATTCTGAAAGTCCTTGTCTCATGTGGGTGCATTCAGTTTACGTTTCCCCTGTCTCATCAGATGGGATTTCTTCCAGCTGTGTTTCCCTCCTGTCTCCCATCCCCTGATCACTGCTGTGTGCATTTAAGCCCTGTGTGTTCTCCTGTTGCTGGTTTGTCTGCGTTCATGTCCTCCGTCATTCTGAGTGATTTCCCTGCGTCTGTCTGCGTGTCTCTGTCTCTGTCCGGTTATCATTTCAGGTTTGCTTTTTAGTTTTCCCAGTTGAGGTTACTCTGTTCTGTTTCTCGCCTTGTGTATTTGTTCCACCTCCCTCAATAAAGCCTCCTCACTTCGGAGGTGCCTGCGTTTTGGGTCCTTAAATAATTCCACACGACTGCTGCCCCAGCCGTGACCGTAGGGTTTGGGAGATCAGTATATAACAGAACGTCAAAGTGGATCTTTATGCTGACTTTAAAAAATCCAGTAATTCAAAAGAATGAAATGAGTCAAGCGTAAACTGAACTCATGTTACTCTGTTCTTCAAAGCAAGGAGCAGAGAGAGAGAGAGAGGTGGAAATCAGGTGGACTGAAAGATGTTTTACCAGCATCTAACAGCAACACTTGTTCCTGTAATCACCATCTAAACTGTTATTGGGGAAAAGCCTTGTTCAAACCACCTGTTCAACAAGTTCCAGCATGAAGAGAAGGTATGTAGCTGCCAGTCAGCGTTTAACACAGTGAAAGCCTTCAGTAACTTTACAGCAGCTAAAATGAAAACAGACTGTTAACTTTGTGTGATGCAATATTTAAATCAGGCAGCTTGCTGAAGGCTGCCGGCAGCCATCCCATTTTATATACCTGCAACGAGCAGAGGTGAATCTAAAGGGGGCATGGAGTGCAGTAGATCCCATTTTTTCAAGGCTTTGGTAACATTGTTTTGGAATAAAAATGAAATTTATTAATTAAACTGTATTTGTTTTTAAAAATATAAAAAGGTTTTTATGGGCCAGTAAAATTACAGTTACTGATACACTGGATTCTTATTATTTTCTAAACCATCAGACTGCCCAGTTTTCTGCAGCACAGGCCAAACCACAGAGATAAGAGTATACTGCTGATTAACTTTGAATGTCAGCTTCAACGCATTGAGCAAAATGCTTCCAGTACAGATGTTATCTTTTTGTTTTTAATGTGAAATGAGATGAATATCAGAATAACTGCGAGTGCACTAAAACCAACTCGTGATTTCTTGTACTTACCATTGGTACAGCTTGAATTTTGTGCTCCTCACAACATACCACCATTGTCTGGTCATTCTTTAGGGTATATATCATGACTGGCATCTTTTCCTTATTGTTTAGAGTAGAGCTCCGATAGGTCCAGATGCAGAGTTTCTTCTCTGAAGAGGAAACAAGGACAAGCAAGAGCAGCATGTCATTCAGCTATGTCTTGTTTTAAAGAACAAAGGTGATGATATCCTGCTGTTCTGTTCGTCTATATGTGTCAGTTTGTTCTGTGCGCAAAACAGGACCAAACTGCAGCGCTCCACAAACTTATTTGTTCAGCTTTTAATGGACCGACCAATTTAAAATCCTGGGGTCACGTTTTGACAGGCAGCAGCTGTAGTGACTGCAGATTTGGACATATGGTATTATTATATCTATTATATTTGGGACTCACATTAACACTAAACTTAGCTACATGTTAGGGTTGAAATTCCACCACATTGAGAGGGACTCACTGCAGAGGCAGCTGGTCATGTTGCTGGTTGCTGTAATCATTTCTAATGTGAATCCCGCTCCACAGTGTAGACCTCTGCAGTCGTTCTACAAATGCATTGTTCACTTAAAGGTACAGTCAGTGGTCTTTACTTCCATCCACTTAAACAATTCAGGGTCGCAGGGAGCTGGAGCCTCTCCCAGCTGCCACAGGGTGAGAGGCAGGGTACCCCCTGGACAGGTCACCAGTGTGTCACAGCGCTAACACAGAGACACACAACCACTCACATATAGGTGTGAATAATCGTTTAACCTAACCCCACTAATTGCAGGTCTTTGACTGCGGGAGGAAGCCGGAGTATCCGAAGAGATCCCACACAGAAACGGGAGATCATGCAAACTCCACATAGAAAGGCCCTGGCTAAAGAGTGGATTCAAACCCAGGACCTTCTTGCTGTGAGGCGACACTGCTAACCACCGTGCTGACCCTTTTTTTTTTTTTACTTTATTAACAGTTATGCTGCGATAGGTGTAGGCTGCTGGGCGATTGCATGATGCATCGAGTACTTCTTCTTCAGTCACCTTTCTCACTCACTATGTGTTTATACATCTCTGTGCATTAAGTCATTAGCGACTTACATTACTGAATGAACAAGAAACGCTCATCACGGGAGATCGTGCATCACGGGAAGCCCCAGCAGCCGAGGCCTATTGCAATGTAATTAAGGGAGGATTTGGGGTCACCTGATCCAGCCCTGCCTGACTAAGCAGACAAATGTCCATCAACATGCGTCAACAGCTTTATTCTCTCAGCAAGTTGCTTTATTCTTAAAAAATTTCAACAATTACAATGTTGAAGAAGCTAGCGCACAAGCTCTTTTTTTTTTGGAATACTTTATTGATATTGATTATTGGGCACCTGGGGAGCAGTGTGTAGGGACAGTACCTTTGTTCAGGGGTATCGAACCCCTGCCCTTCTGATCATGGGGCCACCACTCTACCTACTGAGCCTGCCAAGTTCAACCAAACTGAGCTGAAAAGTCAGTAACCATAACAACAAGA
>NC_140539.1:20000-34576 GCF_057382185.1 Mchenga conophoros | reverse complement strand
ACAACTACAAAGAGTCGAGCTTTTAATTGGTCACAATTCTTTGAGTCTGATATGGAAAAGACTGCAGACGTATACAGGATCATAAACATGTTTTTCGTGGGTCAGAGTGGGTCAGAGTGGGTCAGTGCGATGACAGTGATCACAACGTTTCCTTACAAACACCATCCCAGTGCAGCTAAAGAAACACCTCAGCACAAGGTGTGGAGGTGCAGTTCCTCTTACCTCTGTTTGACACAGCCATCGAGGAGGGCGGTTTTACATACGCATGATTACAAACCTGATTCAGTAACAGTGATAAAACTTTGTATGCACTGTGAAAACACCGTGTACACATCCTCTACACTGGGATTTGGAAAAGTTTTGATGACCTGCTGGCTGGATGAGTAATGGCCGGTGTCACATTACACACGTCATGCAGAACATGCAGGGCATTGTGTGTTAATGTGCTCTTATTAATTCAATCTAATATTCAGAGCTAATGCGTCCCCAATGACAGAAGCATTCGCCTCGTTCCTTCTTCTCTGGGGACTTGTTAGCGCTGCAGCTCACATCTTTGAAAAACATTTACACAATGTTTCATAGCGTATCAGGTGACGAGAGGATTTCAGTCATGTGTTGCGTAAAGGTGGACTCCAGATTAAAAACAACAACATACCGCATCAGTGATGTCATCATGAAAAACCGTCGTTTTTGTGTTTCTGACATCGTGAGCTCACTTTCATCATTACTGCTCTTTCACATACAAACCCCTGCAGGGAGCAGTAACAGTGCAGCTAATTAATCACTTGCTCATTACTTAGAGTTTTTTTTCAAATACTGTATAAAAAGAGCAAACTGCAAACGTGAGCACAGATTTTAACTAACTGGATCCTTTCATTGAACACACACACTGGTGCTGTCTGTGCACACGTGGCAGCACTGCTGCTGTCGTTGTGTTCGTGTTTAACAAATCAAACTGCAGACATGAGTGTGAGTCTGTCACTGAGTAACACAGCCTCAGTGTGTTTGTGCTCTCTGCTCATGTCGCCTTCATGTTAAATCATTTTGGGCTTTTTAAAGAACTTATTTTAACATTGCACTCGACAACAAGGGACAAACTGCGTTATTTCTTCATGTCAGCAAGTAGGGCTGACGTGGGCCGCAAGTGGCCCCCGGGCCACAGGTTTGAGACCCTTGTTCTAGAACATTTAAAAATATATAACCTTAAAAATCATACTTCTTTTTAAAAATATTTGGGATGTGTTCAGTATTGCATTTCATTTGGCAGCCATGCAGTGAAGGCTCATTTCTTTCTCTCTCCACCTCACTGTCTGCTCCACACTTCGCTGTTTATTTACTCTATAAAGCAGTTGTTGTTGTGAATTTACACTATTTAATTAAAACTGGACTTAAACTGAATTTAAAAAAATGCAACATTAACCAAAGTCATTAATGTTTAATTCCCAACATTAAATTTCAAGGATATGTGGGGCTCTTTGGTCCCTTTGGTTACAATGTAAACTATGTCATGTCTACTTTCCAGTTCAGGAATGCGCCAAAACTGCATTACATGACTGAGGATGATGGATGGATAAGGCCCATAATCAGCCATGCTACCAGCACGCTAAAAGCACTGCAGGCTTTCTTGAATGTCTGACCAAAGTAAACTTTATACCACTCGGAGAGTGAAAGTGTCTCTCGTCTGTTTGTCAGAATAGTTGTATATTTGATCTGAGTAAACACCCCAACACATTACTTGACAGTTCACAGAAATGACTCGGGCTGTGCAGGATGAAACCTACCAGGACCTCTAATGCGGTCCAGGCAGCAGACTAAACATGTTGAGGCTGTGCTGCCTTATAATGAAGGCAGAGCAGCTACAGGGGGCCTACCTGTGTGTTATTGTAAGTTAAACAACGCTGAACTTCACAGGAGCAAGTTCAAAGTTCAGGACTCAGATTCAAATGAGCTAACTGGCATTCAGAGTTCACCATTTCAAATAATCAAGTTCAAAAAGTTGGTTTCTATGGTTGAACTCCTTATAAATTTCAGTTTATGAGGAGCATGAAAAAACATAAAGATGGACTGAGACGGAAAACTTCTAGACTAATGAGGAGAAACCAGTTTTTGCTTTTACCAGCTCCCAGTTCAACAGCCTGCTGGTGGAACTGGTGGCTTGACAGACACGGGGTATATTCAGGTGAGACCTTTCAGGTAAGGCTTTGCTGTAATGTATCTATAACAAGAGCATGGCTTTGCCGACCTGGCCTTTCACCAGCGGAAACATGGTGGAATGAAACATATCAAATATGTGTATACACAGCAGAGCTGGGACTGCTGAGCAGCTGGAGTCCTCTGTGAGACAAGAAGGAAACAACCTTTCTCTGAATAGTCGAGCAGCTGCTCTGCTCTGCTCCCAGATGTGTACAAACTGTTGCTAAAAACAGGGAATGCTGCAACTTTTGCTGCGACAGGGTCGTGTTGCTGCAGATTCTCAGTGATCTCACTGCAGACAAAGCAGACACTTTCTGTACGTTTTATGACTGTTTCTGATTTTGTCAGTCATGGAGTTAATGTGACATGAAACTACCTATTTCACAGTCTGCTACACGTATTGTGTAACAGTCTCATTTGCTGGGATAGACGGGAAAAACAGACGGAGGAGCAAAAACCTTGAAACTCGAGAAAAATATTTTCCTTCAGCATGACCTTCGGGAGCTGTGAGTGGGCAGGTGAGCGCACGCATCCCTGCAGCCCCCAGCCCTCACCATCTCTTCAGCCCGACAACATCTGTCAGCAGACACAGTCCCTGCAGCCAACAGCACCCCCATTGGCAGGTTACTATGGTGCTGAGACACACTGGGTAGAAACAGTGTAGCCGTGCTGTGCAGTGTTTGCACATTTCAGGCGAGGGGTATTACCCAAGTCAACACTGAGGAGATGACAAAGAAAAGCTAAACATCACATCTTGTTCTCACTGAGCTTTATTTGGTTTAACTGGTAGTTCTTTGTGGATCAACACAGCGTTTACAATTTTACTGGTTTTTAGTGGGAAACTAAAGTCAGGAGAGGAACACGTGTTCATTCAGCACGATAAAAACGACACTTAAATGTTTTCGATTGTTTATTGTTATTAATGTCATAAACAGAGATGGGCAGTAATGTGTAATCCGATTACTTTTTTCAAGTAACGAGTAAAGTAAGAGATTACTATTGCAATACAGTAATTAGATTACTATTACTAAAGCAGCACGTTGTGTTACTGTGTTGCTAAACTGTGATTTTGTTTGTGAGAGCGTCTCATGACAGTGACGTGCGAGCGTGCGGCGTCCGTGGCAGCAACAGTGATGGAGCGAGTACGACCGTGCAGCGTTTACAGCGTGGAAGTAATCCCATTACTTTGAGTTTGATTCTGTAAAAAGTGACACAAACATTAGCGTCCGCTGCTCACTCTGCGTGGGAGGAAAACGTCTTTCTACAGCGAAAAGTTAAACTTCAAATCTGAGCGAGCGAGCACGCTGCCACGGCAACGTGACATTCACAGAGAGACCCCCGGACCCCCCCACTGACATGACCGCTGTGGGCAAACCTCCACCCGCCCCACTCCTGCTAAACAGGTGACAACAGATTTAAGAGCTGCTGAATGTTTGATTTGATTTATTTTTACTGTGTTTTACTTGCATCTACTTGAAAGAGTGCAAACACAAAACATGGTTTTATTTTATCTGCTGGAACAAGCAGACAGTAGGTTTCAATGTTAAACACGTTTCTTCCAGCCAGAGAAGGTTGCAAATAATTTAAGTTTTGTTTGATTTGCATAAAGTTAAAAGATTAAAACTCATGAAAAAATTTAAACTTAGACTTTTTTCACTTGATTCAGTTTTATATGATGCAAATACAGAAAAAAAAGGTCTGTTGCTTTGTTACATATTCAGGTTGTGTATCTTTTAAAAAAAAAGTAACTAAGTAATAAAGTAACTAATTACTTTTGAAAATAAGTAAATGGCCTGTATTTGTATAGCGTTTTTCTAGTCCCTAAGGACCCCAAAGCGCTTTACACATCCAGTCATCCACACATTCACACACTGGTGATGGCAGCTACATTGTAGCCACAGCCACCCTGGGGCGCACTGACAGAGGCGAGGCTGCCGGACACTGGCGCCACCGGGCCCTCTGACCACCACCAGTAGGCAACGGGTGAAGTGTCTTGCCCAAGGACACAACGACCGAGACTGGCCGGGGCTCGAACCGGCAACCTTCTGATTACAAGGCAAACTCCCAACTCTTGAGCCACGATCGCCCCCAGTAATCAATAAAGTAACAGGATTCGTTTCTTGGAGAAGTAATTAAATGTCGCTGGTCCTGATTGCATCACATTATTACTGTAAATGTAATCTGGCACCTGCTGTCCTTCAGCTCCTGCTCTCTATGAAGCTTTTTTATTCTTAGTTAGTCTTATAGCTGAAGAGCATCCACAGCTCTGCAGCCCAGTCTCACATCAGATGGTTAAATATGGTTTGTACATAGACCGATGACAGGGAGGGGGGTCACAGTGCAGAGCCACACCACTGAGTATAAACCACGTCTTGCTTTGACTTAAGGATCCTTATTGAACAGCGCATTTGCTCTGAAAAACATATAATATTCATAATATATAATATAAGATTACACTCTGTGAAGTTTTTGTTGCTTTCAGAGGCATGCGCTGGAAAGGATAATGCTTCATATGAAATTCATTAGCGTCGCATAATAGAAGCCAAGTGTGATGACACTTCCTGCAACTGCCCAGACAATTATGATCTAAAAACACATAAAGAGGCTCGCGAGAATACACTGATGACACAAATGGCAGGAAAGCCTAATTAATCTTATTTACCTGAAATTAAATCATGAATCATGAATGAATCTGCTTTTATACTGTCTGAAAGTGACAGGCCAGCCAGCACCACAGCTGATGACAAGTCTGATCCATCTGGTACTTCTCATAATTTTTCACTCAAAGTGGAAGCACAACTGAAGAGAAGATGGTTTGCTGTCCTTTTTGGTAGTTTTTCTGTGTTTCAGCACTGTCTCCATGTCAGAGTCTAACAGAAATCATATCAGCCTTGGACTTCTAAGGCTTTTACGGTTGTACAATCATTAACCTTAACACTACAGCGGTCCCTCGTTTGTCGCAGTAGTTACGTTCTAAAAATAACCCACGATAGGTGAAATATTTGTTTACAATTAACATAGATGTTTGATGGCTGTGAAACCCGTCACTACACACTTTAGACACTTTTCTCCAACAGGCTCGAACATTTCACACTTTTCTCTCTTGTTTAAACTCTCAAAGTTCAAACCTTCGTAGAAAAATAAGCTAGAGAATGAAACCGAAGGCACCCGCGGTTGGCTTTGATGGTGAAAAGCGGTTCATCGACTTTTTCTAAGTAAGTAAGTAAAGTTTATTTATTAAGCGATTTAGTTAAGTGATAAGTTAGTGCGGTTACGTTAAATGGTGCTTCTGAATGGCCCACAGGTGTGAATGTGAGTGCGGATCTGGTCTGTCTTTGCCCTGTGACAGAGCGAGGACTCTCACCCTATGGTAGCTGGGATAGGCTCCAGCCTGCCATGATCCAGAGAAGAATAAGCGGAAGAGAATGGATGGAAAATAAATAAAATTGAAATTGAAAGAAATCCAGAAACTGACGGTATAAAACCTGTAACTCAACTCCACAAAAACCCAGGGTTTCCAGTAACGGGCCCACTCTATTAACTCATTCACTGCCAGGGTTTTTGAGCATTTTTACTCATTTTGAAGAGCCACAGAAAACTGTGTGTTATGATCACATAAACGCTGAACCTACCAAAATGAAGAACAGACTCTCTTCTTCCATCCAAAAAAAAAAAGCTTGTTTCTACCATTTTCCGTTCTTTAGTAATCAGCTGTAGAAGAGAGGTGGGTTCCACCAAAAATGCCTGTTTTGACCACAAAAAGGGAGAAAACGAGCTTTTTGTGAAAAATACATTTCAAGCAGTCTGATGTTCACTGACAAGCTGCCCGAGGTTGTATTCTAGCCCCTCCCATTGGAAACGTAATTGACGTCTATAGACGTCAATGGCAGTGAATGAGTTAAATTCCTAGGAATCCACTTAAATGTACTTATTATAATTTCCTGTCTTTACAAAGAAGCAAAATCATTCAGAATAACCGAAGCTATTAAGAGAATTTGAAGAAACATCTGCTATAACCTAATGTCAGAAGCATTTATGCATCATGTCTGAAGAGATATCTAATGAAGTTGATCTATGACCAGGCTGTACTTGCATGTCATACCAATTTATACCACAAGATGGTGCAGTGAGTCAACCGGGTAGGTCATTAAGAACAGATTTTTATGTACAATGGCACCCTGCGACAAAGACAATAAAAGTGCAGTAGTACAGATTCAAATACATTTACATTTATATGTACTGTTACAAAGTTGCTAGTAGTGGTGAAGGTTTCAGTTAGAGGTATATAAATAAAAGATATGTAACAAACCAGCTGTGCTGTGAACTGCTGCAACATAACAACTAATCTTGCGTCTTATCTTGGGCTTGCTTTGGTTAACTCTCTTACTGAACTACTCAGGCCCCCCCAAAAATGTGTCATCCTTAAAAAATGTTCTTGCATTTGGTGCGTTGCATACCCTTGGAGTCCTATTGAGAAAGAAAAAAATGCACATGAGTCAAAGAGCATGCCTGTGTGCCAAAACAAAGAATCAGTCATTAATTACTGTCTGTCCTGGGGCATAGTTGGATATGGCTCCAACTGTGAATTCTTCAATGCAAACGTGCTTTGTTCTTAATGTATTATGCCTGGGTGCCATAAAAGGTTTGAACTGAGAGGGAAAACTGTTCTAGGCTGACAGAAGGTAGAAGTATTTGATATTTTGGTGTTCAATAAATAGAATGCACGCATAGCACTTTGGCCTTATCTCTGCTAAGTCAAACACTTTCACATACGTAAGCATGCCTGGGCACATTCTCAGGCTTGCATACTATTAGTCCATCTACATTGCACAGTGTTTGGAACACATCAGCGAGTCCTTTAAACGCTACCTGAAGTGCTCTAAATGGCTTTTCCTTTGCGATCAGCACGGTGACATGTGGAACAGCTGCAGCTCAGCCTCACACGGTGCAGGGACAGCATACCGCAGTGCAGCAGCCACCAGTCTACTGTCACATTCACTTGTCTTTGGTATTGTTTAGCATTCGGCGATGACAGAGGAGTCTTATGAGAGGAAAACTAATGCATTAGTGTGTGAAATGTTTCTAGGGCCCATAATATGAGTGGACCAGTGTACAGATCGGTAGGACATGTCAGCCTGTGACAAACACCTTCACTTTTTTTTTACAAATACCTGTTGCTATTTTATTTTGAGTCACACATAAGCTAATCTGCTGACTTTAAAAAAACAATGCATACATTGTTGTACCCACTAATGCATATTTATTCCAGGACTTGTGGTTCTGTGCACCAGAGAGTCAGTAGACAATAGCTGATGTTTTGGTGATTGCACTGTGGAAAACTGTTCTCCACACACTCTGTTTACTTGCATGCAAACGAAGCATGCTGAAACACGGCTGGTCCAAAGTTCCCAGACTGTAAGTGGACTACCAGGTGAATCCATATGCATATAAATCATACACCTGTGCAACGCTACCTGTGATAAGTTCATATCAGGCTCCACCAAACTGCATTATTTAATGAGACACATATTTTAATACTGCAAACTGACAATGTTAAAGTGATGCTAAAATGACAAACCCAGTGAGAAATTCCTCTCCTGTTCCCCTAAGCTAGTGAATTATTTTCCTGCACCACTCTCTAAACAGCGATGCCATTTGAAGCTCATTTGCACACCCACACTACTCGCAGACCCAGTTAGCAGTTAGTGAAAATGACAGCAGCAAATATCTTCCAGGTTTGTTGGTGGGGAACAAAACAGAGCTGCACAGAGACTGTTTCTGCACCTGCTTATTCATCTGTTTTCACCAAACAAAGAAACAGATTTTACTAACATGTTAAAACAGTAGTTTAACAGTGCTGAAGTCAGCCCTTCACTGACACACTAATGTAGAATTTCAGGTGTACACCCTTCACCTGTCTCGATTATTGTACCTCCGTTTTCACATTCATGTCTCAGTCCTCCTCAGCCCGTCTTCGACTGGTCCAAAACAGAGACTGTTTCAACATGTTGAGCTTCATTCAAGGCGTTTTTATCCAAACTGTGAAGAACTAAACATTCTATTATTATTATGAGAAGTATAAGTAAAATTATTATTATTAGTATTATTGTTTTTGTTGTTATTGTGACAGTTTGCACTGTGTGAATGATCATGTGTGCCTTTATGCACCAGTTGGTGGAGCAGCCCTCCTGATTCCATGCTCTGCTTCAATGACAACAAATCCTCTGTAACAACCATATTATTTGTTAATTTAAGTGTTTCAAAATATACCTACATTATCTTTGTATCCATCTGTCCATGTAGATATGTAGATAATCCAGCTACAGTAGACAGATTTACAAAAAGTGTACCAAATGAACAGGTTTAACTGTCTCATCCTGTTCACTCACACACTCGTTCTTTCATTATGTTTTTTAAAAATTGTGTTTTATGATATTTTTCATATTAAGAGGCTACACATGTAAAGGAATTAGCCTTTTTAACAAGGTGATTTCTTAAAAACATGTTCATTGTGCGGCTGTTTGGTACTGTGCAGTTTCCTCATAAAAATGATTGTATCCTAAAAATGGGCCTCGGGTCTACTTGGAATGTGGTGAGTCTGGGTTCACGATGTGTGAACGTAAAACACGTCTCATAAAAGATTGTTTTACAGAGACTGAGGAGGCTTCAGTCAGCTGTTGTCCTCTGCTCATCCTGTGCACCTGGAAACAAGAGTCATTGCTGCCACATTTCTCCACCCCAGTATTGTTTTGAACCTGTCAGTCACTCGTGATTCATTGATCATTCAAGTGTCCACAGAATAGTGTTGCTCTGTGAATACATGTGGATATATATGCAGGTTATATCATTAGAAATAGACAGGGACAAGCCCATCCACTTCAACAGGCTTGAGATCATGGACGATAAAACACCTCAATACCTTCGTGCTGTCTGGTGTTATTCTCCACACGATCAATGTCTCATTAAGGAGGCTCAAAGCCAGGCTGACCTGTGTTTTGCCCTTTGAACTCTTGCACTGTTAACTGCTGATGACCACCTGCTTTCATCACATCAAGAGTCTTTCCTGAAACAATGTTTATTTCCTCAGAGTCTTTGCTTTGCATTTGCTGAGAATGAAATGTGCATCATGTTTCACACCAAAACAGTGTGTCTCAATTATGTATTGTGTAAAAATGCAATGTTCACTAAGAAAAGAGAACGAGATGGGAAGGCACCGGTGCATTTGCTGAGCATGCTAATGGTAACTGATCAATCATAGAGAACCTGGGAGAATCACCAGGATGTGTGATGTTGTGTCACGTTTCAGCTCAACTCTGGGTGCACATTTGTCCAGTTCTGCAAAATGTCAAATGCAAACGAAAGTGGAACCAAAGCACATTTGGTTCATGGGATAGTGTTTGGCTACAACCAGCTAACAACACTGCATAATGCAAGCAGAGATGTATTTAGAAATTTGGATGCACCGTTCCAAGATGGCAGCCGCTTTATTCCAGTGGAAACTGCTTTTGAGATCCATGAAGGCTTCCCCAGATGCACATTTATGTTTCCTTCACAATTATGCTGTCTGGACAAAATATTATAACAACACACTTTGTGCAGTACTACTTGAATTTGTGGCTAAAATTGCAAGAAGACCGGATTATGCATGATATTCAGAAAGGTTTTCACGCGTCTGTAGTTTTTCCAAGGATTTGAATCCCGGTAGTCAGTTTTCTTGGAATTGTCAGTCTGCTATCAGCACGATGATGAATTGCAAACTGCACCCAGGACATTTATCCCAGAATGTTGGCGCCCGCCGGCCCGACTAATGCGTGCCACAGCAAACGTTTGTGCTGGATGTTGACAATCATCACGTATGAAAAATGAATGAGCTGAAAATCCAGTAACAATTTGACTCCTGCTGACACGGTTTAGTCACAAATGATCCTTCGTGTCACTGAAGATCTTCTTGGTGGAAATGAAACCAGACTCTGCTTTGCCACATCATGCAGCGTATGGCTAACTCTCAAAGTCTTGCTTATGCAATAACTGTTCCACTGACTCATTGTGCTGGCAGGAGATTATATTGGGGACTTTTTGGAATGGAAATCATCCCACTAGCTCATAGAATAGGTGAGTAAATCATCTACTTTTGTTGAAGGCTTATATTTACTTTCTGCTACATGTTTATGGGTTATGTGCTTCAAATAACCCTCTTGGAAACTGACTGGTTGCCAAATTGATGCAGTTTACATTAGCAACAGATGTCTGAAACACAATAATCTGATACACTAATGTAATGTGCTCGGCTGCTTCTGATTTTTCATCTTTACGTGTGCGAATTAGTAGATGCGGAACATGCGTGTAAATGTAGCGTGCCACTGCGCACACATACTACCTCACTTCTCCCATTTACGGAGAAACGGTGAGTGCTGGGCTTGGCAGCGCACTGGCATCATCTACTGCAGCTGTGGAAGTCTGTGCCAGTGGCTCTGTTACCCATCAGTCATATAGCCTGAGCAAGCCAACAGCTGAGCGTACACCACAAGTGCCACGGAGCCTGTTCTCAGCCACACACACTAAAAAAGCCTGACAAAACACTGATGTCATTATATTTGACAAGACGTAACAGCAGAATTGCCCCGGCTGTCCTTTCGGTTTGTGACATATAATCCAAGCTATATAAAATGAGGGCATCCACATGCCCGTCTGTCCACAGCTCGTGTGCATGTTTATTATTATTATTCTGGAACAGAATTTTTATCTGAAATTTCAGGAAAAGGCAAAAGAAAAGAAAGTAAGTGACTCAAATGAATGTCCATAAACACTCGGACATTTCTTTGCAGTACCAGCACAGGGTTTGTGTTAAACCAGTGAATAGTTTTGATGTGCGTGTGCTCCCTAATTACCAAGAACAATTAAAAAACCCACAGTGACATGTTCTGATCTCCCAAGGTTTGTGGGCTGGGCAAGAACCTGGCCAAGATAAGAGAGTGAAGAAAGTAAATATCAAAAATCTGTCCTTCTGATTTCTTTACGTCACTGTTTTACTTGGAAGTGTTTTTGTCTTGAAGAGCAAACAGGAAGTGTAAAAGCATAGATGTGCATACTGGCAACATGCGCGATGCAGGAAGTAAACAAAGATTGTTCACCACATGGGAATCTTTACAGGGGCGATAGCACACACACACACACACTCACACAGACACACACACAGTTGTTAGCTGGTAGTTTTACAGCGTTCCTGAGCTGATGAAGACATCTTGATAGAGGCTCAGAGGACTTCGGTGACCCTCGGCGGGGAAAGGTCAACAAAACGTTTCCTGGAATTTGCTAAATGATTTTTTCAGATCTGGGACAGTGAGGATTTACAGTGACCGGCTCACCTTTTGGATGATGGTGTCAAAGTAGCCCGCTGGCCAGCTTTACTGGTGTCAGTGTTTTCCACTGCTCTGCCTGCCAGTGTACGGACCTCACACCAGTCTCACCACCTCCAGGACGGCTGAATGTGTGGAAACATTGCACCTGCCTTGCTTATTGCCTTTGTCCCTCCTTACCCTCACCTGTCATTAGTTAGAGGTTTAAAGGGCGACGTCCTTCTCGTGTAACAAACAGACTTGCTTTTACTAAAGTCCTCACATATAGAGGATTTGTTTTTGTGCGGTCTGACTTTGGCAATTAACTGATCAGGGTTTGATTTTCTTTGTTCTGTTTTAAAAATAATCTAGATGCTGTTTCTGTCAACTAATTCCAAGACAAGATCAATCAGTATCAAACCATCCTATTCAGAGTCCATCACTGTGCTCACTGATGACTGAGGGTCGTTTTCCCCCTGAACTTTCCTCAAGTATAATCAGGTTAAAATAAAGAATATATAAATATTAAAGTTCAATATTTGAAGATCATACACCATTATCTTGAACCTGAGACACTTTAGACATAAACTTTTAAAGACCAACTAATGACAGGATAGGAAGAAGCAATCCTGATGAGTTCAAAAGCTATATGTGCTGATCAGATATCAATTAGACCCAGTCTCCCCTTTATGTATTTACTGGCCTTTTTACTGTTCTTTCATCTTTCAGATCATAAAAACGAATCAGAATCTGTAATTTAGGCCTGTAAGTACTGTACATCCAAGATATATGACAGCTGGCAAGTTAAAAAATATTCCAAAAATTAAAACCATCCTTCGCAATAAAAATGAAAATCACTTTTCAAGAGACAGCTAGTGACAGTTTGTGAATGGCATATTGTTGTTTTTCACAATAATGGAAAACAAAACATGTAGAATACTTTTAACATGAAATTTCACAAAGATTTAAGTTTAAAATATTCTATGAGGAGTTCATATATTTATTATATTTATGTTCAGATGTTTGCCTTAGATTTCACAAAAAACAGTCTGAAAGTGGGAGGACGAGCCAAAAATTAAATATTTTGAAAAGTACTTTTAAATACAAAGGAAAACATTTCAGAGTAATCATCATCATTTTGCACAACTCTGTTGCTTGTGAAGCTCGCACACAAGAATTTCACTCACATGTGCTGTACCAATGTACCTGCACATGTGATGTGACAATAAAAGTGATTTGATTTGATACGTGTCCAAATTTAAACCGTAAACCAAACATCTTGAACCTAAATCAGTCCTTTTTGGCCACAGTGCCTTCTTATTGTGTCAGTCAGTAGAACTAAATAAGCTGTGGGACTCTATTCTTCAATGGCAGGAAATTTCTTTCTCACTTTGCATTTAAGTGTTTCTTTAAAAGGGAAAAATTCTCCAGTGTCTTTACTCTTGCATGGCTAATTCAGTTCAATTTTTAGTTCAGTCCTTTGCCCGTCTATGAGAGTCCAATCAAGATCTTTGATATGAACCTTCTGTCATTGAACCCCTCTCGACCTTAACTCACGAAAAAAATCTATAAATAGAGAAAAATAGAATATAAGAAACTAGCCCCAGGTGGAGGAGTTCAAGTGTCTCAGGGTCTTGTTCATGAGTGACGGGAGAAGGCAGCCGGAGATCGACAGACGGATTGGTGCTGTGGCTGCAGTGATGTGGACGGTCCGTCGAGGTGAAGAGAGAGCTGAGTGTAAAAGCAAAGCTCTTGATTTACTGTTCGATCTATGTTCCTACCCTCACCTATGGTCATGAGCTGCAGGTAGCGACTGAAAGAAGGAGATCGCAGATATAAGAGGCGGAAATGAGCTTCCTCCGAAGGGTGACTGGCCTCTCCCTTAGAGACAGGATGAGGAGTTCGGCCGTCCGCGAGGGGCTGCTCCTTCACATCAAAAGGAGCCAATTGAGGTTGAGGTAATCCTTTTTCCACGGATGCCTCATGGGCGCCTCCTGGGTGAGGTGTTCTGGGCATGTCCCACCAGGAGGATGCCCCAGGGTAGACTCAGGACACGCTGGAGAGATTATATCTCTTGGCTGTCCCGGGAGCGCCTTGGTGTTCCCCCGGACAAGCTGGGTAGAGGGAGGTCTGCTCAGGTTGCTGCCCCTCGTGACTCGGCTCGGATAAGCAGAAGAAGATAGATGGATGGATAAAAGAAAATAAATGGAGAAGTATTGAATGGATGCTTAGACATTGAAACTACTAAGACTACAAACAGTTAAAGTGTTAACTGATGAGGGTTGACAGGAGATCCAAAGAGTCTTTCTCCCTTAGGCTTCTATCCACACAGATGTTGTTCTGACCTTAGAAACGTCTCCGCCTGCAGGCTGTTAAACACTTTTAAGATGTAAGGTTTTCATTATAAAACGCTGGCGTTGTGCATGTTGGGTCTCCAGCTGTCTGACTTCTCTAACAATAGATCTTACAGGTTGTCAACTATTCTGTCTTGTTGTTGCATCATTAGCCAGTTCACAGCCATCTTAATTTGATGAGCAGCTCAAAAGTGAAGCCTTACAGCATTCTGGCTTCTTCTCAAAGCTATTTTTTTTGTTGTGTAAAAAAAGCTATTTTGTCCTCTGGTGCAGTCAGATGAAGTTGACTGTTGACTAAAAGATGAATGTTGAGGTCTGTGAGCAGGATCAGCCATCCTTCCAGACGCCCATCTAATTGCCAGTTCTGTTACGTTTAATAATTGCTTTGCCTCGAGCTGTGTTTGACTGTTTTTCTTCTCACCCACTGAGGACAGTGAAGCTACTGTTGCATTTATTTCAACACACAAAGGGTCTTTATTCTCACGGGCTTCTTAACTTCCCTCCAGAATTCAGTCTTATTGTTGTTGTAATCGTTGCAGACGTCTCAGTGTTGTAGACAACTGCACAAAAAAAGTTTCTCCAACAGGTGTTTTGAGCACTTAGTGGGACATGACTGTTTTTGTATAAGGAAAAAAAGAAATCACATTTTTTCTCTTTGTTTTGAGTAAAAATATTTTTGACTACATTTTATTTT
>NC_140539.1:0-15000 GCF_057382185.1 Mchenga conophoros | reverse complement strand
ACAACATGACACGAGAACTGAGAGGAAATGAGATGGATTAGAGAGATAATGGGAGGAGATAACGAGGGGGACGCAGGAACAGTTAACGGAGACGAGACAGAGAGAGAGAGCGAGAGAGCAAGGGAAAAGTTTGGCTTCAGGGGACATTTGAATTGTCCAAGTGGGCAGCTGCAGATCTCAGTCAAGCTTGATAGTGCTGATTTTGGAGTAGGGGCACCGTGTCAGCCCATGGCGATGTAAAGCTTGCCTCACTGTGAGCCTTGATGCTGGTGTTCCACCAGTTCGTGGCAGGTTTGAACCGTGGTTGTTCCTGAACATCCTACTCAGTTTTATTTCATTTGGGTGCGACAGTTTGGATCTTCTTCCAGACCTCGCCAAAATGGTGACCCATCTCAATAACTTGTACTCACATATAATAATAGTTATAATGTTGAACTGATGATTTCTACAGTTCTTGGACCCTCCTATTGTTGTAAACATTGGCCAATCCGATGAGTGTGGTCAAACAAATTAAGGTGAAAAGTTAAAAGAAATTATCCTTGTAAAGAAAAAGATCATAGAACCTTCAGCCCCACCTATTAAAGGATTTAAGTGCCTGTATTATTTGAGATTATATGGCTGACATTGATACTGTTTGGATTAGAGAAAACCCCAAACAAACCAAATTCTTTTTTTTCCAGCAGTAATGGGGGTCGCTTGGATGGGTGACGAAACGTTGGTCCCACTGAAAGCGCTACATCCAGATGAACGGAATCACCTGGGAATTCCTTACCTGGATGATGGAGCATGCATCAAGATAATGCACGTGAAAATTATTTCAATATCATCATTAAAGCTGAAATGTTGGAGTGAAATACTGTAATGGAAAATGAACTTTTAAAAAAGATTGAGAATTTGAAGAACACTTACAATATCATTAAAATATTACAGGTGCCATTTTTTAGAGATATGTGGCATTGTTTCCCTTGAAACACAAAGTCTTGTTGTGTGTTCCTGACAGCCACAAGGCCTGCACCAGCTGGGCTCTCACCCCCTCACAGCTATAACGCCTCATGTTTTATGGGGTGACTCAAACACAATAAACCACAACATAACAGACACATTGGGACAGATGGGAGAGAGAGATGAGGAGGGAAAGGTTTGTCTGAGAAAGAGGAAAAGGACCGGGGGAGGGGGGGGGGGGGGTGAAAGGAGAAAGCATAGAGGAAGATGTGTTATGTTCATGCCTTTTTAATTTGTCACTTATTAAAATTATAAATATATATTTTAACTCAAACGTACAGTTTTTAAATTTAATGTTGCTGAAACAACAAAGTAATAAAATAATAAATCTATCTGATGGAGAAATCCCTCATCTTTGGAAAAGAGAGTTTATTACAGAGAAATGTCTCTTTCAAAATAAAAGCTCTACTATACGCTTCTTCTGGGCTATATTCTCAGCAGCACATTAAACATATCAGGTCCCCATAAGGAGAATCCTGTGCTAACGGCTGTCTAAATGACTCGGGTAAAGTTTGTAGCATGCGTGCTTGTTGTTTTTGTCTGCTTCCACTTGTCTTTGCACTAGGATGCTGTCGGCGTAAATGTGCAGTCATATTCGTTGTGTTCCCACTAGTGCTGTCAGCGTTAATCTCGTTGAAATGACGTTAACGCCACAACACGGCAAATCTCCGTTAACGAGCTACCGCCGATCGCTCCGTGCATGGGGCTAGACGGCCAACACGTGAACGAGCTAACTGCGCTGACGCACTAGCTCCCACCCATGTAATTGAGCATTGCGTGGCACATCCAACATACTGTTTTACTTTAGTCCATGACGCGCTTACCTTCAGGGTCATACGTCACATGAAAACCAAAATAGTTCCAAACACCAGATCTGAATGAGGGTGGGGGAGGTTCAGTTTGCAATGTTGCAAGGAGAGCTTAACTTCTGTCTGCTAGCTTGCCCTGCGCTCAGTGGATCTGCGCTCGACTACTCCGCCTAGGCTGCACTGTCGAGCGCAAATCCACTGAGCGCTCAACACAGACAGCATCGTCAGAAGGAAAGTTGATAAAATAAATTAAAAATTTTGTATTGTTTGATACATATGCGTACCAAACCGAAAGCACTGTATCGAACGGTTCAATATTGATACGAATATCGTTGCACCCCTAATATATATATATATATTTATTATATATATATAAATTTGATTTTTTTTTCTCCAATTCACCAGGTCTGTAAAGTTCAGTATGACTGTGGCACATGATACAAGAGAATAAATACAGAAGAATAAAAACTTTTTGTGAATAACTTTACTCTTCTTAAATATAACTCAGAAAACAAGTAAAAGTACAAATGTGTACAAGTTAGACTTCCTCAGTAAGTTTACACTCTTTTGGAGTGATTTTAATTGTGTGTTAAAGAGAAAGAGATTAGGAGGTAAAGTAGAGGATGCAGAGTCCATCATCACTGAGGCCGTCTCTCATGCATGAAGTCCAGGGGCCCGTTCTTCGTATGTCGCTTACTACATCCAAGATCAAATGACACATCCAAGACCAAATCATCGCGCTAACTCTGAGCTCGCTAATCCGGTTCTCCGAACACACCTGCTGTTGACGATTAGTACAGCTGGATGAAGTAATGTGAGATCACTGGGTGGCTTAACAGGGGCTACGCATCGATAGTAGAAACATTGATCGGCAACCCTTTGATTGGTCGGCGAAAATGTCGAAGGAGAGCGCTCGGTATTTTTCGGCAGCAGAGCAAGAACTCCTGAGTGAGGGATTTCAGGAGTTTCAGAGTTTAATCAGAACGCAAGGGAACACTGCAAAGGCTGCAAAAGCAAGGAGAGAGGGCTGGCAGGAAGTTGCTGACAAATTAAACTTGTAAGTGATTTAATAATAACAATAATAATGGAGTGGATTTATATAGCGCTTTTCAAGGCACCCAAAGCGCTTTACAATGCCACTATTCATTCACTCTCACATTCACACACTGGTGGAGGCAGCTACGGTTGTAGCCACAGCTGCCCTGGGGCCGACTGACAGAAGCCAGGCTGCCATATCGCGCCATCGGCCCCTCTGGCCAACACCAGTAGGCGGTAGGGTAAATTTACTGTATTACACTATATTATCCAATATTATATTATATTATAATATGTTATATCATATCCCCTTTCACATTAGAGCCACAACAGGACCCACTAGAACATGGGAACAAGTAAAAGTGAAATATAAGAATATGCTACAGAATGGTAATATTTATCACTTATATTGCTTTTCGTCTCTTGGAAAGAGACCCTGAAATAATCTGTTTATTTTTTTCATAACAGCAACCAAGAAAAGGGCAGAGCAACAAAAGACAGGTGGTGGTCCTGCACCCCCTCGTCAACAAGTTGGTTAAGTAAATAATACCCTCACGGGAAAATCGATATCTCTCTATGAGCACACTGTCGCGCTGAGCTAAAGGATCCTGTCTGTCCCGCAATATACGCTGAATTCTGGAAACTCTCCTTATCAATCTTGCACCTTCCGCAATGGGTGGCTCACGTAAACGGACAGGACATGGCTGCGACAGGCTTCCCAAATCCACCTTCGCTTTTATAGCCGTGGTCTCTCATCTTGATTACACAAAGTAATTTACAATTACTACTCTGAAATATGAATTACATCTGTAATAATCACATACATGTAATAGAATGTTAATAGTACATTTCCCTTTTTTAGGAAATGACCTGTATGTATCTGTGTGAAATCAATAAAAGGATCAAGTGCTGCATTATCTTTAGTTACATTGATGTTATTTATTTATGGTGAAACAGTGGTGGAATATCGCTGTTGCTTTCGTATAAATGAAGCGGACATACCTGCGTGGCCGCGATCTAATCCTGTTTACATAAAGTAAACCTGCTCCCACACATTTGCCACACAGGTGTAGATACTGTAGGTTCAGTGAATGCTGAAATTGCACTGATTAGAATATACTGGACATTCAAAGCTAAGAGTCAGCGCACTGTGTTAGAGGCTGGGATTGGATGAATACATCATATATACAACCTTTGATCATCATTTATGTCCAGTTGAGAATGAATCAATGCACTCACATATTAAATGAACCGAAATCAGTAGTGTGATCTCCAGTCTTCATATATTGAATGAGAGAACTGACAGCTGTTATTTTAATCAGCCTGTCTCAGTTGTTTTAACTCTTAAGTATCACAAAGTAATGTAACATCTGGACTGACGAGTTTACTGTCAGCATTTTAATCGCTAGTTTAAAGGCTGTAGGTTGCAGCCGTCGCTCTAACACTGTATGAATGTAACAGGCCTCAGTGCTGGTTCTAATAGTCTGAGCTGCTTCCAGCTTTATTTGTGAAGAGCACAGCAGCTTACAAAACACGTAGCTAGCTCGTACAGCCGCGACGTAAAACTTTCATAAGCTAAGATGACCTTAAAATAACGGGGCTACGTGCGGTGATGCTAGCGTTAGCCATGTTAGCGTGTTACCTTCAACAGGTGGTCAGACTGTATAAACAGGCACTCAGTCAGAGGTTGGCTCTCCGTTTTGCTGCAGGGTCCCTTCATTCTTCACATATCCGTGTCGAGCCGAGTGTAAATCCCGAGGCTGAACGGCCTCACTATAACCCCCCTCCGTCAAACTCTACACTTAGTGCAATCAGGCTAGTACTGTTCACCTGGCAACCGTCAAACCCAGATTCACTGATTGGACTGCCAGATGGATAAGTTGCTCTACAGAACATCTCTTGACTGCTATATATTCCAGAGGCAGTGTGCTTCTCACGACTGCCCTTTGCATTGCATGGTCCATGGAAACCCAGTGCATTAAGCTTCTGGAGCTAATCTGAAGGCCACATCAAGTTTGGAGGTCTGTAGCAATTGAATCTGCAGAAAGTTGGTGACCTCTGTGCACTTATGTGCCTCTCTCTGATTTTAAGTGATCGACCACTTCTCAGCTGAGTTTCTGCCATTTACAGTCACTTCTATGTAACGATAAAAGTTGACTGTGGAATATTTAGTAGTGAGGAAATTTCACAGCTGGATTTGTTTCACAGATGATATCCTATCATGGTACCACACTGCACTACAGTGAGCTCCTAAGAGCGACCCATTCTTTCACAAACGTATGTAGAAGCAGCCTGCTTGCCTTGATTTTATGCAGCTGTGCCCAGCACAGTCATTGGAACACTTGATTACAGGGATTTGGACGGGCGAGTCAATGTGTGTAGGTACCAACACACCACCTGTACAACAGGAGTACAGTCACATGCGGCTTTCCTTCCTCTGCTGCTTGTAATTGAATGATTGTGAATAAGAGATGTTTTCCTCAGTAATAACACCTCTGTCCTTATCACAGACAAGATAAACTTTGTTTCTTTTTAGGTAAGCTTATTAAAAGTCACTTCATTGGTATGTTTGTTAAAACCCTCCTTAAATCCAGATTAAGCTGTTCAAGATTCAACACAAGCATGGAGATCTTTGTGAATAGGGTTATTTGCAAAGATTAATTTGACTAATATTTCCACTTGCATGGTTGGATGGTAGGTCACAGTTGATCTTTCATAGCATAACTTTACAGAGAATTAGCGAACTGACTTTAATTGATGGTTGTTTAATTTATTTAATTGTAGGATGAGTGCAATGAGTTCAAATATCTCTTGTTTATTTAGTTGTATAGAGATTAGTAATTGTTAATTAATGGAAGGTGTTTTTGTTGTTATACAGATGCTCATAGTTATTTATTTGTTAGTATATGAAAAATATATAAAAGGAGACTTAACTGAGCTTATGCTGTGTAAACTAGCTCTTCATTCTGTTGATGCAGCAGAAGGCAATTTCTTTTCAAACAACTAGATTGAAAAAAACAACACAAAATATTGCAACATTTTTAAACTGGCCTGTAGATACTCGCACAGAGCTTTCTTCAGATCCAAACCAAAGTGGCAACGAGCACAATCCAAGCCAGACGACATAAATCAATAATTTGAACTGAACAAAGAAAAATCCCTGTGATCCTTTAACGTTCCACACTGTTCAGTTCAAAGTGGAGGAAATAATTGTTTGATCCACTGCTAGGGTTTAGGTTTGCTCACTTACAAAGAAATGAACATTCCAATAACATTACATGAAAATTATTAATTGACTTACATGTCACTGAGCAAAATAAGTATTTGATCCCCAACCAAAACATGGCTTTTGGTGGAGAAAGCACGGTGGTAAGAGGGTTGTTGTAGCTGGTCACCGGGTATGCACACACCTTAGGAGGGATTTTGGTCCACTCTTCTTTACTGGAACTCTGAATCCTTTCAGTGTCTTGTTGCTGCTTTGTACCTCAAACTTTCAGCTTCCTCCATGTATTTTCTATAGGACTGAGGTCTGCAGACTGGCTAGGCCACCCAATGACTGGAAAGTGCATGCCACTACTTTGCTGCCTTGGTGGTGGTTATAGAAGAAAGAGTTTCTTTTAAAAGTTAAAGTTATGGATCCTTATTTTAAAGGGAAAGAGTCCACATAGGGAAACATGATCCTTCTCATTTCCGGCCATTTTAATTACCAACCCTTCTCTAAATCCAGCCAAGACTTTGTCCCTAACCCGACTTGTAGAGACAAAGGACGGTGGTTCTACACCAGCGGTCTCCAACCTTTTTTGCACCACAGACTGGTTTATGCTCGACAATATTTTCACGGACCGGCCTTTAAGGTGTCGCGGATAAATACAACAAAATAAAACCGGTACCGAAAAAAAGAAGATTTTTTCATAACACACTTGAAAAGATCAAGGAAAACCGAGTTAACGATAAAAACGATAACAAAATAACGCTGAAAACCGATAAAAACCCTGAAAACTGTACATTTCACACCTGAGCCTCAACTCTCGCGGCCCGGTACCAAACGACTCACGGACCGCTACCGGTCCGAGGCCCGGGGGCTGGGGACCGCTGATCTAAAGTGCACTGACAAATCACGTACTGGTATTTGATTTGAAATTACTGCTAAATGTGTAGCATTTACCTACCTGGTACACATTGTACACACTCCTTCATTACTGAGGGGAAAGGAGACAACTGAGGAACAGATAGCTCTGTCTTATGACGAGCTAAGAAATCATCCAGCTTTGCTCTCTGGACAACTGTTTTTTCTTTTTTTTCTTGCAAGGTTGAAGTTTGGTAGAAAATACATTCATGATCACACATATTTCCAAAATGTTGTCAGAGCAATGTGCAGACTTTCCTGATTACCCACTGACTGAACACAAATACAGCTAAAAACTTTTAAAAAAAGAAAGACCCTGTTTTTTTTTAAATTTTTGAGTAGATTTAATAAGAAATGGTGAAATATGCAGGTCATCCATCAAAAGCTGTCAGAATGGGCCTCTCTTCTTCTCCCTGTCCTACCTGCAGCTAGCACGATGAATGGAGCTGGAAGCTGTTAGGAAAACACCCTCGTCACGCCCACACTTCTTTATCTCTGCTCCTCGTAGCATCATCATGCTTTCTGTCGTTAAAGTCTTTAAAGCTGGGTCACACTGTCTTTTTCTTTGTACTGTTTAAACTTTGCGTTTTACGTTTGCTGATATTTGGATGAACATGGCTACACTTTAAAAGCCTGTAAAAGTCACTGTAAAATCTATAACATCCAGAAGCAGGAACAGCTGGTGTTAACAGTAAGTTAACATGACTGTCACACACTAATGTTTTACACATTTTGGTTTCTTTAATATTTGCACACCCTGAAAGGACAAATTCTGGTATTATTTTAACGCACTGGATACCCGACATAGTCCGAGGTCATCATCGTATAGCTTCCTCTGACTGATTTGTTGAAAATAAAGTTGCAGGTATTTAGTACTTTGATAGTCTTACTGACCATTCAATGAACTTTATGTGCAAAGCAACATATTAAAAGAGCACTCTGTTGTGTACATTATAAGCACTTTATCCATCCCACTTTGGATGGAGCAGCTCTCATTTCTAGAAATATGGACAAATTTATTAAACCCCCCAAACTATGACTATCCAGAGTTGGGACCAGGAAGCAGAGTTGCAGTCTGACACGCCTCTCTGCAGCTTCTCTCCTCCTGCTACCCCCCCAAAAACCCATCTCCATAGAGACTGTGTCAGCTCCCAAACAGACAAAAAACAAACTAAAAACCAGCAACAAACAACTTAAACATAAACAATTACAAAGAAAGAACAATACAGTATCCACATCTGAACCAAAGAGTAAAACAGTGAAATGTGGATTATTAAATATTAGGTCTCTCTCCTCCAAGTCTCTGTTAGTACATGACTTAATAATTGATCAACAAATTGATTTACTCTGCCTTACAGAAACCTGGTTGCAGCAGGATGATTATGTTAGTTTAAATGAATCAACACCCCCGAGCCATTCTAACTACCAGAAATCTCGAAGCACAGGCCGAGGGGGCGGTGTGGCAGCAATTTTTCACACCAGCCTATCAATTAATGAAAGACCAAGACAGACTTTTAATTCATTTGAAAGCCTGATGCTTAACATTGTCCACCCCAGCTGTGAAACTCAGAAACCAGTCTTACTTGTTATCATCTATCGTCCACCTGGGCCTTACACAGAGTTTCTGTCTGATTTCTCAGACTTTATATCTAATTTAGTTCTGAGCTCAGATAAAATAATTATTGTGGGTGATTTTAACATCCATGTAGATGCTAAAAATGACAGCCTCAACATGGCATTTAGTCTGTTATTAGACTTAATCGGCTTCTGTCAAATGTAAAAGAACCCACCCACCACTTTAATCACACTCTAGATCTTGTTTTAACATATGGCATAGAAACTGAACATTTAACAGTGTTTCCTGAAAACCCTCTCCTGTCTGATCATTTCCTGATAACATTTACATTTACAATAATTGATTACACAGCGGTGGAGAGTAGACTTTATCACAGATGTCTTTCTGAAAGCACTGTAACTAAGTTTAAGAATATAATCCACCCACTGTTATCATCTCCAATGCCCTGTACCAACACAGAGCAGAGCAGCTATCTGAACGCTACCCCAACAGAGGTCGATCATCTTGTTAATAATTTCACCTCCTCACTACGTACGACTCTGGATACTGTAGCTCCTGTGAAAACTAAGGTCTCTAATCAGAAGTACCTGACTCCGTGGTATAATTCTCAAACACGTAGCCTAAAGCAGATGACTCGTAATCTGGAGAGGAAATGGCGTGTCACAAATTTAGAGGGTCATCATTTAGCCTGGAGAAATAGTTTGCTGCTTTATAAGAAAGCCCTCCACAAAGCCAGAACATCTTACTATTCATCACTGATTGAAGAATAAGAACAACCCCAGGTTTCTCTTCAGCTCTGTAGCCAGGCTGACAAACAGTCAGAGCTCTGTTGAGCCAACCATCCCTTTAACATTAACTAGTAATGACTTCATGAACTTCTTCACAAATAAAATTTTTATCATTAGAGAAAAAATTACCAGTAATCATCCCACAGATGTAATATTATCTACAGCTACTCTTAGTACCATTGATGTTAAGTTAGACTCTTTTTCTCTAATTGATCTTTCTGAGTTAACTTCAATAATTACTTCCTCCAAACCATCAACGTGTCTTTTAGACCCCATTCCCTACAAAACTGCTCAAAGAAGTCCTGCCATTAATTAATTCTTCGATCTTAAATATGATCAACCTATCTCTAATAATCAGCTATGTACCACAGGCCTTCAAGCTAGCTGTAGTTAAAACCTTTACTCAAAAAGCATCTCTAGACCCAGCAGTCTTAGCTAATTATAGGCCAATCTCCAACCTTCCTTTCATATCAAACATCCTTGAAGGAGTAGTTGTCAAACAGCTAACAGATCATCTGCAGAGGTTTATTTGAAGAGTTTCAGTCAGGTTTCAGAGCTCATCACAGCACAGAAACAGCTTTAGTGAAGGTTACAAATGATCTTCTTATGGCCTCTGACAGTGGACTCATCTCTGTGCTTGTCCTGCTAGACCTTAGTGCAGCATTCGATACTGTCGACCATAATATCCTATTAGAGCGATTAGAACATGCTGTAGGTATTACAGGTGCTGCACTGCAGTGGTTTGTATCATATCTATCTAATAGACTCCAGTTTGTGCATGTAAATGGAGAGTCCTCTTCACACACTGAGGTTAATTATGGAGTTCCACAGGGTTCAGTGCTAGGACCAATTCTGTTTACATTATACATGCTTCCCTTAGGCAGCATCATTAGAAGACATAGCATACATTTACACTGCTATGCAGATGACACCCAGCTCTATCTGTCCATGAAGCCAGATAACACACACCAATTAGTTAAACTGCAGGAATGTCTTAAAGACATAAAGACCTGGATGGCCGCTAACTTTCTGCTTCTTAATTCAGATCAAACTGAGGTTATTGTACTCGGCCCTGAAAATCTTAGAAATATGGTATCTAATCAGATTCTTACTCTGGATGGCATTACCTTGGCCTCCAGTAACACTGTGAGGAACCTTGGAGTCATTTTTGACCAGGACATGTCCTTCAATGCACATATTAAACAAATATGTAAGACTGCGTTCTTCCATTTGTGCAACATCTCTAAAGTTAGAAATATCCTGTCTCAGAGTGATGCTGAAAAACTAGTTCATGCATTTATTACTTCCAGGCTGGACGACTGCAATTCATTATTATCAGGAAGTCCTAAAAACTCCATGAAAAGCCTTCAGCTGATCCAAAATGCTGCAGCAAGAGTCCTGAGAGGGACTAGAAAGAGAGAGCAGATTTCTCCTGTTTTGGCTTCCTGTTAAATCCAGAATTCAAAATCCTGCTCCTCACATACAAGGTCTTAAATAATCAGGCCCCATCTGATCTTAATGACCTTGTAGTACCATATCACCCTATTAGAGCACTTCGCTCTCGCTCTGCAGGCCTACTTGTTGTACCTAGAGTATTTAAAAGTAGAATGGGAGGCAGAGCCTTCAGTTTTCAGGCCCCTCTTCTGTGGAACCAGCTTCCAGTTTGGATTCAGGAGACAGACACTATCTCTACTTTCAAGATTAGGCTTCAAACTTTCCTTTTTGCTAAAGCATATAGTTAGGGCTGGACCAGGTGACCCTGAATCCTCCCTTAGTTATGCTGCAATAGACGTAGGCTGCCGGGGATTCCCATGATGCATTGAGTTTTTCCTTTCCAGTCACCTTTCTCACTCACTATGTGTTAACAGACCTCTCTGCATGAATCATATCTGTTATTAACCTCTGTCTCTCTTCCACAGCATGTCTTTATCCTGTCTTCCTTCTCTCACCCCAACCAATCACAGCAGATGGCCCCGCCCCTCCCTGAGCCTGGTTCTGCCGGAGGTTTCTTCCTGTTAAAAGGGAGTTTTTCCTTCCCACTGTCGCCAAAGTGCTGCTCATAGGGGGTCATATGATTGTTGGGTTTTCTCTGTATGTATTATTGTGCAATCTACTGTACAATATAAAGCGCCTTGACGCGACGTTTGTTGTGATTTGGCGCTATATAAATAAATTTGAATTGAATTGAATCTCCTATCTACCACTGTTACCAATTTAGACCAATCAGTCTAATATGTGTCTATGTTAGCTGGGGGGAACCAAACAGGCACAGGAAGAATATGCAGTTCAATGTCTTGTCATGGTATGTTTCAGTGTGCTCAACATCCCACAAATTTCACCTCTGGGGCAGTTTCTGACAGACCAGTTTGTACAAAAAGCCTCGTGGATCTCTGCAGGTTTGCATCATAGTTTCTGTGGATGATTCTCACCAGCTTTTTAAACAAAGTAGGAGCCTGAGAAACTCGAATCAGAGGGAAAGGACGTTTTAAGCAGTTCACATTGAGCACCGCGGTTCATGCAGCACTTTAAACATCTGCAACAATGGCTTTTAGGACGTCGCCAAATAAAACGTGTCCATGTAACGATGTATGGAAAAAACAAACACACCTGAAAGGGAGAGCCATTAACACTCCTTACATCTTACTGTGTGCAACTATCAAATAACTCCAAACAAAACAAACAGTTCAACAGTTATTATTTCATTTTGATTTCTTTAAATTCAGTTTTATTTATTTCTTGCGTTTTGTAAATGTTTACTTTTAATTTCATTTTATTCATTTCAGGCTGGTTTATGTGGCTGATGTTTCTCAAGCACAACATTAAATATCAAAGAGCCGTCCCTGTGTTCATAACGATCTGCGTCAGAGTTCATTTATGTTTGCGTTGACCACACTGACAAAGATGTTTTCTGTGTATTTTTTATTTTATTTTAGTTTGTATGCAACATCATTTCATTCGTTTTTTTTCTTTTTTCTATTATGATTATTTTATTTCAGTTCATTGCATTTCTCTAACATGTATGACTAAGATGCCATAGGCTTTGTTAAATCACAGTATTTAATGGTCTGAGAAGGAGAGAAGGTTGAGCGTCAGCTGATAAAGACATTATAGCCACATTGTTTGTAAAAAAAAAACACTAAATATACTTGAGTAAGGACAGATCATTAGAAAGACTGAACCTGAGTTATTGATGAACAGATACAGATTGATGTTGGCGGTTAGCCCATCCTGGCTGTGAAAGGGATTAGAGCCCCTGGAGCCTCGACGCTGGTGGTGGAGATAAAGGAGGCTTGAATGGAGCTTGAGTGATGAGAGGTGGAGATGGGGAGGAGGTGGGTTGCACAATGGCATCTGCGAGGACAAAGACAGATGCACACTGATATTTAAAGTACGTGGCATGAACGCTGATTGGCCTGGAGAAGGCCGGGTGAAGGTGATTGGACTAGACCAGTGATGTCACAAAGAACTTGACGGCGTATAAAGTTTAGATTTAGCTGGAAGCACCTGGGAGCGGACACATGTGAGACCATAGATCCTCCTCTTGAATTTAAGTCGCCCTAAATAAGAGCAGCTTTTTCTTTCTGCACTAAAATTCCGTTTTCAGTCATTAAAGCAAAAAAAAAAAAAAAAGAATTCCCATTGCTATTAATATTATAACTTGCCTGTTACTATGAGACAGCCTTTACAAGAATAATGTAAGATTACTCTTTCCAGTTTCTCCATGCATGCTTGAACCATAGCGTTCAGGAGATCCTTCCAGTGTACAGTCCATGAAAAAGGAGGGTGAGGGTGGTCTGATAGAACGGCGTCCTTCAAGTAAGGTCCAAGTCTGGAAAATGCAAATGGGTCAGCCATAATGATCTAGAATCAATAATGACTGGTGAGGTGTGAGTATTGCAGCTGATAGTCAGAGGATTGATGAATGTTCTTAACACTGGAAACTGGATATAATCAGGAAAATCAAGAGGAAACTTCCAATGCTGAAGTGTTAAAAACTGCAGTTTTTCTAACAGCCATTTGAGGGTCCTCCAAAAAAACCCTCACGTACTAAAATGCTATGGTAGCATCACAGCAAATCCAGCATGTCCAAATTAACACTGCCAGATTTGATTTCAACACTATTAAAGTGTCTATATGGGTCCACACCAGAGAGTGTTAATTTAACTCTTTTTGGAGAGTTGGTACGTTAACTCTGATTTAGTGTTAAACACCAAATCTGTCTGGAGTTGATAATTTAACACTTGGTGTTAAGAGTTTATATATTAACTCTCAAAGAGTATTTTAGTTTAACTACGTAAGAGTTATCTTCTAATTCATTCTAAAAAGCGGAAATTTTCCTGTTCTGAACTTCTAGAAATTTCTTTTGGAAATAAACATTTACTAAAAAGATGCAATGTTTTTGAAAAACATTTATTCTGAACTGTGCACCACAATTTCAAAACATTATCTGAAAGATGTAACAGTGTACATGTTCTCACTTTCATTAGAATTTTGTTTATCAAAAGGTCTGACATGGTAAATGCAAATAACAGCATCTCATCACTTATTTCTTCAATACAATATGCATGTCCTTCATTCATCCCTTTGTGGAACTTCAACGCACTTCTGCTGTCCCCCATATTCCATCTTCACAAGCATATCCTGTGCGGAGATTGAATAAAAATTAGTTGACACTAATTAATGGCACAAAACAATTGCAGCACAGTAAAAAAAAAAAGGAATCCTCTTTGAGCCATTACTTGTGTAAAGTATTTTCCCAAAAGACAAAGACACAGGCAACAGGTAATACTGAACTAAATGTAAAACCTCAACCTTTTTCATTTTTACCTAAACCGTGTGCACAAAACTCTGGAGGGATCTATGCTAACGTAGAATCCAGTCAGGACGTCTGCTACTGCTGTTTGCTTGTTGTTTTTTTTTATGGGCGATCGTTTTCAGGCTTCAAGTAGCAGCCTTCCACACAGCTTTGTCTCAACTCCAAAGAGCCACAGAAGTAAAAGCTCATAATAATAATTGAAACAATCTTTGAAAAAATGACTTACCAAGCATGGCAAACAACTCAAATATGTAGAGCAAAATGTTCTGAAACGGCTTCACTTCAGCTTCGATTGGAGCCGTGCTGGGGGCGGAGTCTGTGAATTTACTCTGTTGGTGTCATAGCCCCTGTAGGAGTTCAGAGTTAAGAGGTCAAGAGTTAATGTTTCCATTGTAACACCTCCAGATTTGACAGAGAAACACTCATTTTTAACACTCGATTTTAACTACTATCATTTTACACCTCAGAGTTACATTAAAAGAATGTGACTCTGCTTAGAGTAAAATTAACTCTACTTTTGCAAGAAGACTATTAACACCAAAACATTTAACACTTTTGAATTTGCTGTGATGGTACAAAAAAATAATATTTTGCTTTTAAATTGATGGACTAGCGTAAAAGTAGCACAGTGGTCAGCACTGTTGCCTCACACCAATAAGGTCCTGAGTTCAATTCCAGCATCAGGGTCATTCGTGTTCTCTCTGGGTACTCTGGCTTCCTCCCATAGAGGGGTTGGGTTAACTAGCAAAGCTAAGCAGAAGAGAACAGATGGTTTTTATAATATTATCCCCTGTTAAAACTTTCCTTTTTGATAAAGTGACCCTGAATCCTTAGTTATGCTGCAATAG